>NW_021938789.1:54318584-54343481 GCF_001715985.3 Manacus vitellinus | reverse complement strand
GATTCATTAGCCCAGCCCCTGCCCGGCCACGACCCCCGCCCTCCAAACCGCATTAACGAGGAAATGATGAAGGGGGAGACGCTCTATGACATCCAGCTGCTCCCATCAGCGGCTGTTAGTCCCGCAGGTCCCACGCACACGGCAGCCCTCCCGCGGGATTCCCAAATATTTAGGCAAGTTTATACTGGACAGCCCCTGTGGATGTGTTCAGGCTTCAAGGAATAGCCCTGCCACAGGCTTTCTGCTCTCTGCTACCGAGGAGATAAATGTGTACAGCTTAAAAGCTCAGCTGCGATCTCCAAGAGGTGCATATTTCTGTGTGTCCTGTGAGGTTCACCTGTGTAAACGTGGATACATCATAGCTGGAATTTTTGAATACGGAGGGAACATGCCTTCTCCCACCCCCAAGTGGATCCAAAACGTGCGGTTTAAAATGATTACTCATTTCACTGCTTGACTAAGGTTTACTGGAGTACATGCAGGTCCTTGCTCCCTTCTCAGATAGAAGGGCCAGATTGCAAAGCCTCACTGCATCTGCCTGTGCAGCCTCAGTGGGTTGGCTGTTTTGGGAGAAAACAAATGCATAATGGGTGTTTGTCTAGAGCAAGCTGCAATTATAACGAGCGTAGGATTTGATTACTTGGAGGATTTGATTACTGCACAGAAAAGATAAATCAGATGAAGATGTAAAGTTAATGTTTACCATATAAATTACATTAAATCCCTCTGTGGGTACTCCCTCACAGGTGAGGTGGCCCTAGTTCTGCACCATCCATAGATCAGAGGCTTACATCTTTGTGGCTCTGAAAGCACACTAGCAAGAGCATAGGCCCCCTGATCTGAACACAGCAGAGAACCAGGAAGATGTCCAGTGTTTCCCAGCTGGGTTTTTTGTGAATTTGTACACAGTCATGGAGGCCCTAAGAGAGATAGGAAGGAGACTTTGCACCCTCTTCCTGATGGTTCCAGCCAGGTGAATGCCTTGCAAGATGCAGAGGCCTCGCTCTGCACCAGCAGGCCTAAAAGGCACAAGCAGCTTCAGCACAATTCGGGAAAAACATAATAATAAATAATCTGTTGAGGCCAAAAGTTATACACTCACAAGTTAGAAGCAGCTGAAATTTATGGTGAATGAAGTTGCTGGAAAGTCAATTGCTGCAGAAGCTGCAGATGGATGCAAAGAATGGACAGGTATGGAGGATGCTCAGTCTGGCAATAAAATTCAATCGTGCAGTAAAGACAGCAGTCTCACCCTGCTTTTGCATCATAGTTTTTACATGGTACTAATCCAGCCCCTCACTTTTTGCAGGTGGATACTACTTACGAATTTCTAATCTTGGCCACTGTTCAAGTTCTAGGTTCATCTTGCCAACAGGTTTCAGATATTTGCTCACAGCAGATCTAACTGGCAAAAGTTAGAAACCACAGGTTCAGTTCTAGGCTCTGGAAGATGCATCTCAATTTCCCTTCCAAAGAGGGGGAGGATCTTGTGCACAGTCCCAAGCCTGTCTCTCCTTCTCTAAAGAAGGATGAGATACCTCACTGTGTATTAGATTTAGAATAGTTAAGGAAAAAATGAAAACAAACTCCCAAACAAACAAAACCCCCACCAACCCAAATGGTCATCAGATATAACAGAAACAGTTTAAATTTTGTCTATACTTAAAATTAAAAGATAAGCTTTAACAAGGCTCTGTTGCTTTGAGTGGATGCTTTGCCTATAAATTTGTTTCCAAGGGATCTGAAGTTTGTAATAAACATCTTTTGCCAATTGAATTACAAAATACGTGGGTTCATGGGGCTCTCTTTCTCTGTAATCTTTAAAATCATATGCAGATCTTTACTCATATGCATAATCTTTAAAATCATCAGCCGTGTATCAGAAGACTTGTACAAAGGTATTTTAGCAGTTTTGTTTAAAAGATGTTCTGCTATTATTGTGGTAAGCATGTAGGTCTCTTAGATTAATTAGATGAAATTGTTCCTGCTTTTAAATAACAGAGCACTCTGAAAGCCCTGCTGCGTCCTACCAGAGGAGAGCAGGAAGAAAGAATTTTATAATTGGCAGGACTCTCACACATCCTAAATCTGTCTGCAAGAGAGCATCACTGTTGCTATAAGAGAATTTATCATCCATTCTGAGGCATTTGCTCAGTATTAGAGAGGGACAATTCAGTGTCATCCAAAACTATATCCTGCAACATTTCACATTACTTCAGGTTCCCATACAGAAAATATACATATCCTAATTAGCCACTGGGACTCAACCAGATCCTGGAATGCCCTGGCACATGTGTATGTGTATTCTCCATTAAACTGAACAAAAACATTTTGGGGTATATTTAGCTGTGGCTTAAGACATAGTACAGGAATGAGAATTTAGCTTCCCTCTGATTTCACATGACCAAGTTTTCGTTTTTGTTCAACTGCAAACATACCTCAGGGCTTCCAGATGCTTTCCTGCCTCCAAAGGCCCTTGTGCTTCCTTCTGCATAATACAAAAGCTGCATGACACGCGTAGCTACGTGACACCAAATCCTCAGTGCTCACAGGTAATCTGCTGAAACCAACGGGGCTGTTTATGTGAGCAGCGACTAGTTTTCATGTGTGCAAAGATGCAGAAGTGGACTGGACTTTTCTGGGCTTCACAGAAATGAACAATCAGTCTGGTGTAGTTTGTAAGCGATGCCGAGACATTGTCTGCCCTTTGTGTCATACGGAGCCCATTTTTATTGTGTACCCAGCGTCTTACCTGCACGATGTACCCTGATGCCTGCACAGTTATTTCAGGGAATGTGCTAGGATTTTAAAATTCCCTAGTAGCAGATGTCATCTGATTATGCATTTAGACAGAAGTGATTTTAATATAAAGGAGAGGGGATCACGAGATAAAGGGAGCTTAAACGAGAGGAAGAGATAGTGTTAAATAATTTAACTTGAAAAGAACAAAGATACTCAGAAATGAACAAGATAAAGAGAGGTGTTAATTATAAATAGGAAAGTTGAGGAGAAAAAGTGGAAATATATGGGAGACGGTTTACAACACATTTATATTTCTCACAAGCACTTAGTGGCATGATCTCAGATTTTCTCAGGCGCTTGAAGAGATTGCTAAACCGATCCCATTAGCTGGATTTCCTTATGGGAGAGGAGTTCACAGGTCTTTATTCTGTCTTGACCTGGCTGCTTATACTGCTTCAGGCACCTGAAAGAGATCTTTTGGTTGTTGCTACTGAATATTACTGAATGCCTTTGAGTGCTTGGGTATTGCCAGCTGCAGGACTCACCGCCATTAACATAATGCAGTAGTAGGAATTATGTACAAGTTCAATTTAGAACAGTACTTAATGGGTTTTAAATGCACCTATAGGTATGCCATTCTAAATAGAAGCCATGAGACAATAAAAGGTTTTGTGAATATTTGGGTTTATCTCTATAATGGTATGATTATTTTTTTTCCCAGAGACTTTAAATGCTTTTTTTTATCTCAGTTCTTAAATACATAATACTTTTTTTTAAAAACTTGTAATAAAGAGTCCTCTTAAATATTTAGGTATTCAACAAATAAACAATTTTTCTTACTTAAGAGCCCAGTGTGAAATTTTCATGCGATAATCTTAGGCATTAAGAAGAAAATTTAAAAAACAACAAATGGGGACCTTGCTGATCCCTTTCCTAGAATTTTGCTTGTTCTTACAGAGAAATGGAACCCAATTTACTGATGCTCCACTCATGATATTCTCTTGCCTTCTCCCCCAAACTGCCAAGAGACCATATAGATCTAGGGAAATGTTCATGTTTTACACTTTTTTTGCAGAAATATGGTTTCCCAGTAGACAGCAAGGCCATAATGTACTCAGAAGGCTGCATTAAAAAAAAAAAAAAAAGGCAATTGGCACAATAAAGCTGTGCACTTGATACAAATTACAGGCTTCTTTAACTGCAATTCAAAAACATAAGAGGAAAAAAATATTTTCTAAAACCATGAAAAGCTGTACATACTTAAACCTGAAAAATTAAAGCGAGAACAGGAAATAGCTTCTCTGAATGATTTTATGGTGAACAACTGGATTTAACCTGTTAAATAAGAGACATCAGAGATAACATGGGGATACTTTTACATATTTTTCTCCTTACACTTACAAAAATAACCTTCTTATATTACAATAATCATACAAAACACCTACAATGTGAGCAGTTTCAGTGCAAAAACCTCTGCTGTATTTTTACAGGGGAGAAGCAGTAGATTCATTCCTGGGTGTGTATGCACATGTGTGCAGATGCAAACTTTTTACGATGATTGCAGAGTAATTAACCACTCCTAATGGGGGAAGCACACAAATCACAGAAAACAAAAAGAGGAGAGCAGTCATCCCAGCTGTGATACCTGTCACAAAGGTCGAGTTTGCAAGGAGCAGCCACCAGAGAAATCAGTTACTAGAAGGTTTGTCTTAAGGTTGCTGAAAGCTGGGTTTTAAAACCTTAAGCTTTGTTTTCTAGAAGAAGGGGTAGCAGGGCATGTCCAAGAGAAAGGACACCCCATGCTCCAAATTTTATATTCTGGGGATGGAAGGTAGAGCCCTGTTTCTCTTGTGTGTGTCCCATTTGATTTCAATATTACCAAAGAGTTGAAAGGTTCAAAGACACAGGGCAAATTCAGTAGTTTCCCTGAGGGGGAATGCCAGAGAAGACTTTAGACTTTCTTAGATTTGTTGGTTTGACTTAAATACTGTGGCACCTGTTGCTTCATACCTCTTGCATCTTTGCATGTCGATGCCGTGTCCTGTCTTCACCACAGGCCAGGCCCCAGCTCTGCATCAGTCTGGAGAAAAGCAAAGTGCATTCCACAGACAGAGCTCTGAATAGTTTGGTCAGTTAGGAGACTACAGTCTCAGAATCAGCATGATGCGCAGTAGAAAAGCACAAGTGTAGACACATCCTCTGTGCTTAGCCCAGCACACTGACTTCTGGTGACTATTTTGCACATCAAAACTTGTTCATTACTTACAGCCTGACCATTCAGTCTCTCCCAGCCATCCCAATTTCCCCTGTGGGATGGAGACCAACCTTCATATTATACATCCTAGGGTACCAATTTAGAAAGGTTTTGCCTACTCTTCCCTCAGTTAAGCCAGACCTTTCCAAAAATGCAGGGAAATAGGGGATCTTAAAATCGTATAACTTGACAGTGTCATCATTTACCTGCATTGAAGTAAATTCCACAGTATTTACAAATCTAGTTTTTGATCCCAGCCTGTCTGGCCTCTCGATTTAAAATGGAGTAGGAAGTGCTCCTGCAGGAACAGAAGCATTTCCAAGTGCTGCATGTGTCAGTCCTGAGAGGAAGGTACATGTTCCCACCCATCCTTGTGGCACCAGGCCCCTTTACAGTGCTGGAATCAGGATATTCTTCTTTTATTCTTTTTTCTTGAATTGTTTATACCAGTGCAGAATTCAGATATCCTGATCGGACTGTGAGGCTTCTTCACACCAGGCACTGTGCAAGCATAAACCTTGGCACGTTTACACTGCAATCCAGTAACCTTAGTGCATATACATATAATGGACCTCACTTTAATGTGGCCCTCATTAGTACCAGCTGCTGTGATTAAAACCATTGGTGACTGAGTACAAATGGGGCCCACAGGCCAAAGCTGTCAGGAGATTCCTGCTGGCAGAATTGAGTCAAACTCCTTCTCCATCTCCTGCTGACATCCTCACAAGTCCTCTCCTAGAGAGGGATAAGATGGGGTCTAATATGTCTGATGTTGATCAGGTTCACATTTAAGTGAAAAAATGTCAAATGTGAAAGCAGATCCAAAAGAAAAAAAAAAAGCAAAGCCAGGAAGAGAGATAAGCTGTTGGGAAATACACTAAATAATTAGGCAAAATATAGTCAGAGAGGAATAAGTCCTTTAAAAGCAATCTAATAACAAATCAGATATTATGTCTGTCAATACATAAAAAAACGAGGATGCTGACAACTCTTCATCCCACAATCTGCAGCATTAATAAGTGATGAAGTATTAAAAAAACTGGGACGCTTTGTGCCTAAAACAGTATCACACAAGGACAAGGGAATAAAGCTGAACTAAAACAAAAGACACAATTGTGTTTTGCTGGCAAATAACGACATAAATGAAAAACAAAACTACGGAAACAAATACAGCCCCTCCAACCATCAAACAGAAGGAAAACATGACTACCTCAGTTTTTTGGGACTAATCAAATACAAATCATGAAGTCAGCACTATCTTATGAAAGTTTTGGAAGCAGCTGTTATTCCAGAAGCATCCAGCCCAAACGGCTTATTTAAACAAAGAGAAGGAGATGGCACAGGAGCGGAGGATTAAAGTGATGCTGAGATAAGAGTTTTGGGGTACATACTATCCCAAGGTAAACAGCATCACGAGGAACATAGCCTGAAGAGAAAGCCTGTTCCATCCAAGCCTACTGTCATGCTACTCTTCTTCCACTGTGAATTCATCTCCCTTACTACTGCCTCACTAACCAGGAGGTAAGACTTTTGCACCTCTGTCACACCCAGCACTCAAACACCCACCACTTGCTTTTTTTGGCACAGCCAACACAGTTGCTAAACCCTCTTACTCCTTCCTTCTCTCCTGTTGAGCATCTGCCTCTTGCCTTTACGGGGACATTCTGCCTTCTCTTTCCTATTCCAGGGGAAAGCAAAGAGTTATCCTTTTGTGAAATTGAAATATTCCTACAACATAATCAGGTTTCACAAAGGTTTCCAAGCAGCACTGTTCCCTGCCTGCCATCTATCCAGCTCATACCACACAAGTCATCCTAGAGCGATTTTGTATTGTTCACTTCACAGGTCTCATCCCATATCCCCCATTTCATTCCATCTGAGTGGCTTTAATGCCAGAGCCTTGAGCTGTAGTAAATGAGGGAAGGAACTAAATTGTTAAAAACAGAGCAGAGATGGGGAGGGATCATCTGGTTGAGTTTTTTTTCAGCAGAACCTAAAGAGGCTGTATTAGGTAGGGCCTTATATTTCCTTAAGAGGATGTGCATTAAGCAGAGTTCTACCCTGATCCCTTTAGGAAGTGGGAGAGTTACGATGGTGCCTTTTCCCTAAGAGCATTTGAAAGCTTTCCTCATAGGAAGCTTTCCTTGTGGTGCATTCTTAAGTAGATCAAATGTAAAGGAAAATCCCAATTCAGAATTAATTGGCATACATTTTTTCAGGAGCTGGAGGGATTTTGAATTTCTTCCTTCTAGATGAACTTAAAACACTCCTGCAGTCCTGGATTCGAAGTTGTACCTGTCTGTGGAAGCATGCAATCCTGCAGCAAAACACATCTGTCTTATTTTACCTCTCCACCCTGTTACTCAGATGCTTTGCAGAGCGGTGTCCATGGCCCCTGTTTACTCCAGCTTGTTCTTGCAGTCTTTGCTTCCTTAGGTGCTATTCTCACTGTGGACACAGTAGCTTGGAAAGCAAGCCATGTTTGGAATTAACCATTTCCAGCATGCCTGCACACTCAGAATCAGCAGTTGAACCAGATGCTTCAGTGATGTAAAAAGACTCCTTTTTTAAGGGGGTCCAGAACAATACTTGGCTTGGAAATGCTTAGTACCTTTGGCTCCAGGATCACCAACAACATGTGCTTGCCTTCTACTACTTTCTGAAAGCAAGCAGAGGTGCTTCTGCCATGACAGACCGCTGTCTCCTTGAGTCATCTTTCTGCTCTGGCAGAATAGCTTTCTTCTAAACATGACTGACCAGCTGGCACATTCACTTTTTAAGTACCACCACTCTTTATCCAGAGATAGTCACTTTTTTATTCCAGAGATATTTATTCACTTTTCACCTTCCGTCCAGCAGCTATCTGTGTGTGTATAGCAAGCTCCATCTGAGTCACGCAGTAATAATCATTTCTTATATACAAGATCCCTTGTGTACTGTATATTAATGTCTGGCTGGTAATTTAATGGCACCTCTAGGCATAAACAAAAGTTTATTAAAACAGTAAGTAAAATGTTCCTGAAGACTGGCCTGCATTTTTAATTTTCTATTCAGCATTCCAAAATACAGAGCCAGCCTTCTTATGCAAAAGGAAAGCTACGGAGTTAACACCAAGTAACATCATTTTGCACAAGTCAGACATAGCAGAGTCTAAACAGAAATTTAGTCTCACAAATCCCTTCTTCTCTGATCATCTTTAACAATAACAGCCAAACAGAATTTTGAATTGATTATTAGGAAATGTGTACAGCTCCAGGAAGCAGCAGCGTATGGATTACTACTCAATTTACTTGTCAATTCTTAGCTAGGAAGCCACACAGCAGATAAAACCTTAAACCCTAGTCTATAGTTGGCGGTGCTCTCCATAGTTAAGACTGAGTCATGCTCTGAACATTGGGCACATAGAAGGGACATAATTCCTTCCCTGTGCTTATCTCTTCATTCACAAGACGCTTATTTTACAAATGATTTAGTGCTCTAAAGCCCACCAGGTTACTTCCATCATAAACTAATTTCTTGAGCTCAGTAAAATGTATATAGTACATGTGTCAGCTGGTACATATATTATTACACATTTACAGTGGGAAAGTAGGTGGACACATTTTTTGACAATATTTTAAGCAGCAACTTGAACTTATCTTCACATTTTAGATTGAAATAATGGAGACATGAAAAATTTCAGTAGAAAATTTATCCACTGAGAAAATTCACTGTGGAGACACCGATGAACAGGCGAGCAGCTGTGCTTTTAGCAAGTCTCATTTCAAATCCTAGCCACATTTCCAGGCTGCAGTGACATTCCCCCTCCACTCCTCTGCTGTAATTTAGCGTACACTAAGGACTGTGAAGCATTTTCCAGCTCCCAGGGCACATTACCACCTATCTCCATATTGAAACACAACCCAGTAGTGCTCGACTGGCCACTTGGTTTCCACAGAAAGACAACAGAAGGAGCATTCAGACTGAAGAGAAGGTAGAAACACATACTCCAACAGGCCCCATCAATGTGAGCTTCCACAGCACTGTGACTTTGGGAGCCTGGAGCTCCCAGCTCTTTGCCTGCAATCTCAATATGTTTGTCATAACCTAGAATATTTTTCTACTTGCCACCCTCTACAAATACCTGAAAGGAGGCTGTAGCAAGGTGGGGGTCAGTCTCTTCTCCCAGGTAGCAAGATAAGAGGAAATGGCCTCAGGTTGTGTCAAGGGAGCTTTAGGTTGGGTATTAGGAAAAATTTCTTCGCCAAAAGCATTGGAACAGGGTGCCCAGGGAAGTGGCAGAGTCACCATCCCTGGAGATACTTAAGAGACATGTAGAGCTGGCACCTGGGGACTTGGTTTAGTGGCGGACTTGGCAGTGCTGGGTTAACAGATGGACTCAATGATCTTAGAGGTCTTTTCCAACCTAAATGATTCTATGATCAAGGGACTCAAGCAGCTGAAAAGTCACTTGCAAAGAGCACCAGCAAGAGTCAGCAAGGAGGAAAAAGACTACAAATATCTTGGAAGAAAACGCAGAGAATAAATCCTTTAGTGCCTGTACTGAATAAAAACCTGGCTTGTAAAAGATAAAAGCATTAATTGCACATCAACTGCCTTTTTTTTTAGTTTCATTCTTCAGTGTTATACACAGTGCAGCTTTTTATTTTTAAAACATGTTTTTCTTGTATTTAACAGACAATCTAAAGTAAACAGATTTGTTATTGACCTGTTAGCCTTAACCTGCAGAGACTGGTGTCCTTTATTTATAGAAACATGACCTTAGCTTTTAAAAAAAAGGACTCTTAGTTTTTACTGTCTCATTCAAGATCAGATGTCAAAGCTTTGAAGCATTCATCAGTAAGCACGAGATCCCAAGTCATGCTCAAATATCTCAGGGTTCTTTTGTCTATCAATATTTGGTGGCACTGCTCATGTGAGAAAAAGCAAAAGATAAGGGTCAGGCAACAATGCCAGTGTAACTGTGATGTGCACTTTGTGGTATTTCAGTTAAAACATCAGGGCTGATAATGTTATCTGTCCTAAAATGCTGCCACGAAATATTCAGACGTAATGGGCTATATATGAAAACAAGAGCTTGCAAGATCTGGCTCAGAACTTAAAATTAGGCAAATTAACACTGCCTTTGCAGCCTTCAGACTCAACCTGGCAGAAAGTCCCTGAAATCCTCACGGAGGTCAAGGGGTCTTCCACATGGGATAGCAATTCTTATTCAAACCATTCCCTCATATAAGACATTCATTGTAAGTCTCTCTTTTATATGTCTTCTCTTCTAGAGATGAGGATGATTGTTTAGCATCCTTAGCATTAAAGGCAAGGATTCATTCTCATTTTAATACTTCAATCTCCACAGTTGCGATTTAATAAATTCTTAATATTGAACTGTCTATGCAAGGTCCAACTTTTATTTCCTCTGCATAACAGCTGTGAAGATATAAGAGCTGAAATCTTAGCCCCAGTTCAACAGAGCACTCGCACACATATTTAAGGGGCTGCAGCTGGTGAAGAGGCTGATTTACTTAAATGCTCTGCTGAGTTAGAGACCTATGACCTTTTATCACATGCAACTTTAAATTGAGTTAATAGCAGTTATATATATGCAGTGACATAAACCACTGGCTTTTCATTCCAAGAATAGAAAAGAATGAGAAAAATGTTGGTCAGAGTCTGGAAGCTTTGCATATTCATACTTCTCACAGTTGTTAAGTGTTTGAAAATTCAGGTAATGAGCATACAATACTCAGGCTGCCTTTGTATTGCTTGGGGGTTTGCTATTCTAGTAATATCTCTACAGAAACCATTCTATCAAGACAGGGGTTTTTTGCCCTCAAATTGAATTAGCACTTGTACATTGAAGTTTTCAACATCACCCATAAGATTTTTCAACTTGTCAAAAGAATCTGCATGGTCTCTAACCATGAATAAAAATGATTTCAGATATCATCTTTATTTCAAGTTTTATTTCCTGGGATTAATCTAATTGATTGTGCTGGTGGCTTGTTAAGCAGCTGCTGAAATAAACAGACCATTTGTCTTTCTCTGTAAACATATGGGTACCTGGTTTAATTACAGTTCATACCAGTGTTGAGTAGAAAAAATAAATAAACAAACAAACAAAAATACCCTGTTTTCTAAACTGACACCATAGATCTGAAATTGTTATTGTAGCAAAAAAAACTTGGTTAATTTTCCTCTTACTTATTTTAATAAATCTTTTATCATATAGACAAAAAAATAAAGTTCAGTAGATAATATATAACCTCGTAACTTTTTTCTATATACATATCCACATACTTACATAAGATGTGTGTGGTTTTCTCCTTGCCTGGTATAACTAGGAGTAGCCCCATAAACTTTTAGTTCAATATAATTCTCATTTTTTTGCTTAGCAGACCTAACCTTGTTTTGCATTTCTTATTACAGTCACATTAACCCTGTTTTATGGTTTCAAAGCAGACCAGGGTCTAAACCAAAGACTGTAGATAAGATGCAGTGAAATGCACAATCCTTTGGCTTTAACATGCATTTTTACTTCCCCCAGATGTCTCTAGTGAAGAAAATAGCATTGCCAACAGGAAATAAAGGGAATAAATAGATCCAAATACTACTTCTTAAACTCTTTTGTAAGAATTATTTAATTGCTCTAAGATCCTTAAACATCTTGATTTTCTTAGCTATTCTCACTACATAATCAAAAAATCATAGGCTGACATGGAGATAAAATAAGCATAAGCAGGTGGAGCCTCTAGCACTGGAGTGAAATTGGGCAAAAAGAACCACTTCTGTAATAAGATTCTGGAAACTTGTAGCTACACACAGGATCAGTTATTAATGCCTTTTTATGAATAGATAAGCACCATTCTTAGCAGTGTGCATGTGCAACACAAACGAAATATTCATACGCAGTGCACAGTCGTGTCCAAACAGAAGGAAAGCTGCATAGATAAAACTTAGAATCATAGAATCTTTTAGGTTGGAAAAGACCTTTAAGATCATCTAGGCCAACTGTTAACCCAGCACCACCAAGACCACCACTAAACCATGTCCATCCACACCAGCTGGATTTATCTCCATTCACCACGACTCTCTGGGCTTAGCCATCCAGCCAGTTTTTCATCAGCAAAGAGGACACTCATCCAAGCCACGAGCAGCCAGTTTCTCTGGAAGAGCATTGTGGGAAGCACTGTCAAAGGCTTTACTAAAATCCAGGTACACAACATCCACAGCCTTTCCCTCATCCACTAAGCAGATCATCTTGTCACAGAAAGAGGTCATGTTCCATTACAGAAGATCACTTTTTCCACTATACAGAGCCTTAACTTCTCCCTCTCTACTATCCCTCTCCAGCCAGGCTACTTCACCAGTTTGCTGCCCCAAGATTTCAGTGAACTGAAGCAACACATACACATGATGCACCACAGCAAGGAGGGGAGCAAAGCTGAGACAGCTGCCATCAAGCACCAAACAAGAGCAGCAAAGAGCAAGTGACAAAGTGAATGCTCTACTTTTGAGGCTGTTTGACAACCTTGGAAAGAGAAGAACAATGTCAACGTAACTAGGATATGTGAGGTGTGAAGAGCCTTTGGGAACCAGACCAGAAGAAAATCAATCCTTGTCCCCACACCACCAAATGGACAGGTATCTCAGAGCTAGGAAACCAAGGTCCAGAGTCATCTATGCACAGCCACCACTGCTTAGACGATGTAATTTACTGGTGGGAAAGCTGAAGGACTCCAGCAATGCAAACCAGCCTTGCAAGTTCTCAACAGTGGGGAAAAAAGAAAACAGAAAGAATAGGAGCCCTGCAATTTCATTATACATAGAATATCTGGTCACCAACAACCACCCTGAGCTTGAAATCAATAAATATTCACTTTGTCCTACAGTACCCTGGTCCATCATTTTTTCTAAAAGCAAAAACCATGCCCTAAAGGCTGCAAAGACTTGTATCTACCCAGACACATTCAGTCAGCCAAACTTCATTCCCATCTCTTCACTGAGTTCAAGTTCTGCTCCTGGGGAGGACTGCAGAGGAAATTAGGATAGCAACATCTCTCTGCTGTTCTCTGTCGCATACTAGATACAGAGAGCAAACCGAAGATTTGCTTTGTAATGACGTGTGGAAGAATACACCACTTCAAGTAAATAGAATCTGGCGCCGGTAAATTTATCACTAAACTGCTAAAATATTTCAGAAAGACAACAAAATTTCAAAAGAGGCACAGCCAGGTCATTGGCATTGGTTGATGAAAGCACTTATTCATTTAATGACAAAAGTAAGCTATTCCCATTTCTCAGATCAGTATATAATTTGGGGGGCTGTCTATCTTGGGATAGTCTATTTTTACCCTTAATGAAGGAACATAAAAATTCTAATCAGCTTTCAAATCTCAGGAGTCCAAAGAGAATTTGCATTTCTGCATAAAGAAGGACCTGGTACGGAAGAATAAAACAGGAATCATTTAGATTATATAAACTCAGGTAGGATGCTGCTATGGTCAGTTCCTCAACAGGATTTACCACAGTTGGCAAGACCTACCTTCTTTCAACTCCTCCTCTGGAATGATGCCAGCTATAATTATACATTATAATGAGCAAGAATCTTGAATTCACAGCAGAACAAAGTTGTTTCTCCTCACCTTCAGTAATGTATTTCTGCCCTCCTTCTTCATCTTTCCTCTGTTGTTTTGTAGTTTCTGTCAAGCAAGTCTCATTCTTCTCATTACAGACAAAAATCTCTGCTTGCTGAAGTGCTGAGAGAGCTAATTCTTGTTGTTCTCACTTGTTACAGAAAACCTCCTGCCAAAGGAACCGTTTGGCTTAAAATATTGTAAACAACCTCTCCTCTTTTACCCGCCACCACAGCTTGCTTTCAAGAAGTCTGTTTTCATAAACAGTATGTCTTGTCTGTTCAAAACAACATAACTAGGAGTTGCCATATCAAATACGTTTATAGAAGATCGCAATAAAGAAATACCTTGACAGACTAATGATGACCTCCTGCAAGTCAGGCACTTAAAAGGCTCATTTTCCTGGTTAGCAGATTAAAAAGTAATAACTGAGTGGCACTGTTTCCACTCACTTGTCAAGTGTAATTCCTGCCCTATGGGCTACTGTGAAAATAAAACTCAAACTCGCCACAGAGGTGACTACCAAATAAGTCAGTCTGACTGTGGGATATGAAATACACAAGTTAGTGTCACCTTCCAGCAGACACCAGAAGAGACTGAAGGCAGAAAAAACCAAAAACACAACAACAAAGAACAACACAGACCTGTTTTTTCCATTGCTTACCTTGCTTATGGATTTGTATAGCATTTCTTCCAGGTTAAAAACAGGGTGAGAAGAATGAGCTGCATTAAGGGGGAAGGGCTGGCTTTATACTAATATGGGTATTTTGCCTGATTAGTCTTTTGCACACAGCTTCCTATTTGAGTAGCAGAGACAAGTCTAGAGACAAAAATGTAAAAAAAGAGTAGTGTACTCTTAGCAAGAACGGAAATGAAAATTTAAACAGTAAGAAAGGCTAACTCGGATAGAGCTTTGCAGAATTGCAGCTAGAAATTGGTCACCAGGTTCACTGGATTTGTGACAAAGTGTAAGTCCTGCAGAGTTTTTTGGGTGGGCAAACACTGGTCTGCTCACACTGGTGTCTCTTTGCAGGAGGCAGCAGCTGCACACTGACTGCAGCCAGAGTTACAAGCAGTGCCTGCAGTCACCCATCAGGTCCAGTTCAGCCTTGTCATTTTTCTTCGAGAGCTCATTTGCTGCCAAGCTAAGCCTGGGAGGATTAGGTGTGATGCTATCTCCTTCCACTTATCAGCTGCAACTTCTCATTTCACTGTGTGTTCTATTCTGCAGAGATCTCATTGCATTTCACATCACCTTGCACGCAAATAGAGAACAGTGGTTTGAATAATGCAGCACATTCCTTTAAAATTATTTGACAAGCACAAAAAATACAACTTAAAGTTAGTTAAGCACTAGTCTCTTAATATACAAATGCACACAAGTTTCAAAGCTATTTGAAAAAAAAAAAACCCTGTAGACGATATTTAAATGGTCTGTGTGATTCCTAATGTAAGTAGAAGGGGCAGAAAATGCCTCATACATATGACTCAGAAATTCAGTGACCTGTGGTCTTGCACTTAGATTACCACCATTCAGCCCAAACATTTGAACTGGAGGCAAAATGAAGTTCACACTTAGAATTTGATTTATTCTTCCAGACTTCAAAGCTGGGCAGAAAGCCTTGGTAGAAAAGGTGAAGAGGGAAATCTTGATTCTGTTCAGGTTAATAGAGAAAGTGCTCTAAACAACTGAACTTAATCCTTGCTATAGTTTCCAAATTCGAAGCCCTGACCTCACTGAAGTCCAATTAGCATTTCTGAAAGTAGCAGAGACTGACACTCTTCTGCTAAAATAACCTCTGCATTTGAGTGCATGGGTTTCTCATCTGAGTTCCACACACACACCAGTCAGCACTGGGTTATGTTGAGACTGAAATGAATTCTTTGTTGGACAAAACTCACACTGAAGCCCACCGAGCTGCTCCTCCAGGTGGGAATGAGCAAAGCCATATAAGAGGTGGAGCTTGTCCCCAGAAATCAGGATTAGTGTTTGAAAACGGGAGAGCAGAAGTAATTGCCCTAAAAAGCAAAATGTTTTTCCACATAAAAAGGAAAAAGACCCCAATGAAATAAACAGTAAACCTAAACCAACTGCAATGATGCTAAACCAAACCATGATTAAACCAGTGATGTGCTTGGTATCTAAGACACTTGCAATATCATTAGCTTCCAGACACATAATTTTCATTAGGATTTGTGCATGTTGTTTACTAATAAGATCAAAGTTTTTGTCACTTTAAAGTGAGATTACATGGGCACCACAGAAAGGTTTAGGTGGAAAGGGGACCTTGAAGATCATCTGGTTCCAATCGCTCTGCCACAGGCAGGGACGTGTATGGTAGGGTATGTCCTAGAGGTTGCTTTTGGGGGGATTTCTTTCTCACACACACACACCCCAGAGCGTTTTGAGAATTTACCACCTTCGTTTTCTATTTTACCTGCCATATTACCCTCTACCTTCTGAAGTTACATGGGCTACTATTTATTCATCACTTTGCTTTATTAAGATGCAGTTCAGGTTTTCGCCTGTGTTGTATGTTTTGCAACCACAAAATAAGGATCTAAAAATTCAAAAGACATGAGAGTGTAAAGAACCTCTCAGACACCTCCTTTCTGAAGAAACCTCAGCAGATACCACAGTTCAGCAGTGCAGTGCTCTCACCTGTGACCTAATATAGCTTCTAATACCCCAAATTATTTTAGATATCAACATTGTTATGCCGGAATAAACGTAGAGCTCTTTCTACATTTTTGTCATGTTCTGATAAAATCCCAGGTCTGACAGTATATCTTGACGAAAGAGTCCACATGAAATATGTTGCTAATTATTTATACACCTCTTCAAAGGCTCAGTGCTGCTACTTGTACTTCTCGCTACTCTTACCTACCCAGGCCCTAAAGCTGTTTTTCAATCACTGAACTGAAACCCCTTAGAGTAACAAGTTTATAATAGAGGTTCATAAACCTGGCAGTGATTAACAGCACAGGTTAATCAAATGGGTGTAGAACAGGCTTTTCCCCCCTTTTCTTTAACGGAAACTGGCCCCAAGTGTTTTTCCCTTATTGCTACGTGGAAATAAATTTGCAATTAACTTTTACTTATTGGTGTCGTAGTGGCCTCTGAAGACCCCAACCAGAAGCAAGGACTGTTGTGCTTCTCAGTGCTGGAGCATGCAGGTGCCTCTATAGGGGGTACATAAAGCAGTGCAAGTAATGAGAACCATGGGGTCACTGCGCTCACTTACTCTCATCCCAACCACTCAGGAGATTTTTATTTTCCCTCCTGCCTAGATTTTCATGTTTCTACAGCTCTCTCCTTTTTCACTTTTGTTACAGCAGTGGACATGAGATTAGATGCTTTGGCTAAACATTTTTTGTATCAGCAAGTCAGAAAAGCGATTGGGGCCTGAGGTAGAAGGTAGTAAGTATCAATCCTCAGTTCTTGGGCATGTTTGTTCCATGCATTGGACCAGTCCTAAAAGGAAGATTTTCCTTCTGCAGTGGCAAGGATTCGTGAAAAGTTTAAAACCCCCCATCTCCCAAAGCACTACCTCTCACCACACCAGACAAGCAAAAGCCTTCATCCTGAAGACAAAGTTGTCTACTTTTTCCCACCTCTCTAGCACGAAATACTTGCTGTCCTCTACTGCTTTTCCTGTGTGAACATAGGCCTTTCTAAATAACAAAAGTTACCCTCACAAGGCATCTGCTTCCTGCTCACATCCTGCACTGCCATCACCTGCTTTAAAATGTTGTTCCTGCTTTTCTCTTCATGACAGATTATAGCAATCAGGGGCAGATTAAAAAAAAAAAAGCAATCTGAAGTAGACATAGACAACTCAGCCTGAAGTTGCTTCTCTTTCAGCTAATCACAGAAATCATACTAGCAGGTGTTTTGGAAACATCATTCAAACACTATAAGCAGTTAAACACCAAATTTCTCATTTATGCTCTGTCCAAAACTGTTGGGGGAGTTTTATCCAAAAGGTGATGCCCCCCTTTCCTTGCTTCTACTTAGATGAGCTATCAAAGAGGGGAAGAAAGCAAACTTGAGGACCTTACACCAGAGGAGCTGGAAAGAACATCACAAAATCTGAAGTAATTTCTTTGTTGATTTATAGTTGGGGTTTGAGTTTTTTTACTTCTGGAAAGGGTTCAAGAACTGATGTTATAGCCCTGACCTGAGTAATGCTATAACCTGAAATCTTACTATTCTGATGTGGGCCAGTATAGGATTTCAGGTCCAATCCATACAAACATTTGATAACAAACTAGGGAAGTGCTAACATATGTAAGAATTTCTCCTTGCATAATATAAAGAGGGATGATGATTTGAAAAGGTAACTGTGTCTATACAATAAAGGACTAAGTTTTTATAGTCTCTGGTTTGTCAGTAATTTCTTTACCGGGAAAAACAAACAAAAAAAAACCCTAGGAAAGCCCCCACCAAAACAAGATTGAAAATTGCACTTTGCAGTTTCTTAGTTTTCATTTACTTGTACAGCCTAAGTCACTCCTCTAGATGCACATGAAACTCTGACTTGATGGCTGGTCTTTGACTTGGCTGGAGCTTTGCCCACCAAAAAGGCACCAGTCTAGTTTTCATTTGTCATTTCCATGGCTTTTGCTTTGCAGATGCCTGTGGAACTTTAAGTGCACAAAATCCCTGACTTAGAGGAGAACCAGCCACTGTCCGTTCAGATATATAGAGATTTGTTGTTTTCCACCACTTTGTGTGGAAACCTTGATTTATGAGAAGGAGAAAAGGTGATGATTACAGTGAAATCTTACCTTACAGCAGGTAAGGCAATACCACACAGAATCAAATAGTGAATTACAGTCTGTTTTGAAAACAGATGTAACATTGGACTGCCTCTTTAAATAGACAGCCTTGCCAAACAGCAGCACAGGGGGTGGTGTATCTCAGCTCTCGGAAGAGAGCTACCCAGCTATTCCCAAGCTGGTTGAATTTTTAAAGAACATTGAAATGTTTGGAGCATTCACACATGTATTAATTCAGCAACGATGCTTCCAATTCACTTTTTTCTGACCTAAAGTGGAATAAATAAAAGCAAAATCTAGCCATGTACCTTTGCTGAATGTGTGTTTTTCTCCTCCCTCCTTGACCAGCTTAGCTTCTTTATGCAAGCATAGTGGTTTTAATAAGGTCAAGGTTGACACAGCAACTCCTTCCATTGCCTGATGCACTGTCACCACATCTCACATCACTATAATGCACGTGTAAAATCATTATCAAAATGTTACCAAAGAGATATATTGTGTAGGTACAGGAGCAAGTCTGCTATCCCCTCAAACATCATCCATTTTTATTATGCCACATTATAAATTACATTTTTCATCGTGTATCTTAGGCATAGAAAATAAATGCACTAACCCCCTAAAAATAAGATTTCTCACTAAAACCCTCTACAGAAGATATCGGTTCAGAGCATACATTTACAGCTACATCATAAATCTTTGGTAAAAATGGGATTTATAAAGGCTGTGCTGACACAGCTTATCTACAAGATTGTGAAAACGGCATCCGTGTATGGAGAGCTCACCCCTGCTAAAACACGACAATATGAATACTGAATATCAAACCCTACACAAGTCTTCTGACTTCTGCAGAAGGTCCCAAAACAGCAGGGTTGCAAACCAGCCCTGCCTCCTTCCCTTCCCAAGCCAGGCTTCACCCAGCGCACAGAGAACAGGCTGCCACCCACAGCTGGAGCGTGGTTTTGAATGAAGTAGAGCAAAACTCTTTTCACCATTTTCTTTCCCTCACTTGTCTGCAACAAGATATTCTTTCTACCCACCTGTTTTGCATTTGTTTCCCACCAACCTCCTTTTAGTATCTAAAGCAGCTGATGAACTTCAAGTTTCCCTGGCCTCCAAGCATCTAACCCTCACTTGTCAGCTTCCTAAACTTTTCTGGTCTTCCAACTCATTTTTAAGTATTCTGAGGAATTAATGAGCACAGACTAAACCATCTTCTTTCTCAGTTGACATGTGTCCTGCCTTTGGGGAGTTTGTCTTTTTTATTTGTAAAATAACATGCCCATTATTACATACAAATCACAATACAGCACACTGCAACTATACTATGACATGCCATGAAATGTCCTACTAGGGACATGGAAGGGCATCAGGTGTTAAAGAAAGATGAAGTTGGGAACCAAAGCACATTTCATTCCAAAGATGTACCTCTTGAACGATCCTCACAGCGGGTGGGTCACTGCACTCTGCTGGGCACCACGAGGAGGGTTGGCTTTTTGCTGTAGTTGAGGAGAAGAATTTCCCCATTCCCTAGAAACAGGGCAGCAGAGCCCAGGCAGTCGGGAAACACCAGCCCCGCGGCACCCGGCCCAGCCCCGACCCTCTGGAAGCACTGCCTGGAATCATCCCTCCCGGAGCAAACTTTCTGGGCTCCCCAGGGCCTGAACGCGGTGTTACCCACGGGAACACAGATGAGCTCCGGCTGTCCCCGGCCCCCACCACCCGAAAAGCATCATCCAGGACCACAGAAAGAGAAGAGAGTGAGAGAAAAGGGCGGGGGGAATCCTGGTCCTGAGCCCATCTCTCCAGCGCCTGGGCTGCCTCGACCTCACCGGGAAAAATAACAAACAAAAAAAAGCTCCCAACAAAACAAAAAACCCAAACAGGGAGCATCCACTCACTGCCACAAGCCGCCCTGAATTTCTTATCGTGCACTCCCGGTGTGCCCCGGCTGTACTGAAATGGATGGGGCGGCAGTAATTAAGCCCCCTACGCTCCACCCCACCTTTCCCCTTTTCCTTCCCTCTCCTCTCCTGTCTCGACCCTGCCCTGGGAACACTCACGGGACGCCACCGATCTCCAGCGTGCAGGGACCGACTCCAGGCGGGGCATCCTCAGTGCCTCCCTCCTCGTTAAGAGCCACTCCACAGCTGTCAGCACTTAAAGCAGACAACTTTTAATGATTGTAAAAGCTTTGTCAGATCCAACCTCCTCAACCAAAAATATGCACGAACATTATTAAAAACGATATCAAGCTAAAAATAAAAACAACCTCTAAAAAAAAAATATCCCTCTAAAAACATAACAAACTAAAACCCACAACAGAAGCCAAAAAGCCTCCCCACCATTTTGGCCTGCTTTGAGCTACAATGGCTGGACCCAGCAGGAACATTTTTCAGAGGCAGGCAAGCACGTGGGCAGCCCAGGTCACTGGGAAAGACAGGGATGTTGGGACCTGTTAGAAAGTGTTCCCCTGTCTCACGGGTGGGCAGCAACAAATTCACTTATCCAAGGAAACCTGCTGGCCTAAACAAGAAAAACGAAATGCATTTTACTCAAGTAAGTTCACTGTGTCAGGGTACCCAGCAGGCAACATAACTGTTAAGGGATTAACAAGTAAAAATATGATTTGATGCTATATTTCCTATATATACACAGCAACAGGCACATAGTCAGTCACAAGCAGCTTGGTGATTTGAAAGGTTTCAAGTCACAGCCTCTTTGTGTTCATCCCAATTTGGCAAAATATTTAAAGCAGGATGTGTGGATAAGAGTTCTTCTGAATAAATGCTTCTACAGAAGTTTCTGTTACCAGCTATACAGTGAGCTGTCTGCATTTTAAACTCGGTTTGGATTGGCTGTATATACAGCCAGTCAATTATTAATCTCCTACCTTTTTTTTTTTTTTTCCTGGGCATCATTTCTTTCTGCAATTTTTCTTTATCTTCATAGTTCCATTTTCTGATCTGTCCTCTTTTCTGTGTGTTTATTTGCAGTTCTTAACACAGAACCATTTAATCGGGTTTGATGTTACTGGCAAAACTCCCATTGATCATCTTGATTGCCTTTGTAAGAGATTTCACTGGAATTCGATGGCTGTCTCAGGACTGCAAAAGATATGTGATAACTTAGTCCTAACCCGCTGTTTCCAATAGGAAGTGTTGATACAAGCTGCAGATGCATTTCACAATTTGATTTCATTACACTAACAATCTTCAAGAAGTACAATATTTCATCTATAAAAAGGGATAGGGGAACACAGGGGGATACCTGCCCATGCTGCGTGTGTGAAGGGAAGGGCTTTGATGTGTGCCCAGAGGTTGTACAAAATGTGGGATGCATTTCTGCTGAATTTCAATGAACAAAGAAGAAGAGGATCTGTGAATTACCTTTGAATAAAACTTACACAAGTGTCTATGCCCACATATAAGGTGGACAGCTGCCAACATGGTCACTGCTGTTATGCACAGATACTTCTTCTGAGAATTAAAGTCTGGTTTACAAGGAGGATGAGCCTGCAGACGAGGTCTGAGCTCAGCATGCCTGGTCTTGTAGGAACTGAAGCTTCAGCACATATCTAATATTTCCAGGAGATGCTGGTCCTAGTGGGCCTTCCCTAGCAGTCCCATCATGGTTTGAGTCCCATCATGCTCTGATTGTGTGAACATTGAATCAAAGGGAGAAAACAAAATCATTCACTGACATTTACCACTACCCATTCACAAAGCGTGATGAGTCCATATAAGACCTTGCCAAAACTATGGAGACTGTGGAAAGCTCAGCCCATGGCACAGCACACACCAAATACCACAGCTGTACACTATACACGTCTCACGTGGGGCTGCAGGACTCTGTCCACCTAAATAAATATTCCAGCCCACTATTTAATGGCTCCGAGGTGCAAACACTGACCCAGTGGCACAACTGTTAAAACATTCTTTTTAAATTGTGTCTCTCCATTTGTGACAACCTCAGAAATATGAAGCTTTTGTCACTTTTTTCAATGCATATCAGCTGTCAGAGTTGTTCTTCCTGGCTGAAAAGAGAAGGCTGCCTTGCGGTTCCTGGTGAATCCTGAGGACCTGTAAAGAGATCAGCCAACACCTCACATGGTGGAAAGGGGACAAAAGGAACTTAGATTTACCTTGAAAACACTGCAGAAGATGGAACGCTGAAAATTTGCAAGGGCCAAGAGCTCTGAGCTCTGAACGTGCCCATGTCGGTGATCGAATGAAAAGTCAAAATATTTTCTGTAAGTTAGAGTCCTGTAAGATATCTGATATGCAAGCACCATCTTTTGTGGCACTGCCTGCCTGCCACCAGCCTCCAGGCTGAACACACGCGCTCTCATTGCTCCATTTAAATGGCATACGGAGGTAGAGAGGAATTCAGTGCTTAATTAGGGAATGTGTTTGGAATATGATTTGTGATAATACATCTATAACAAGGGAAATTAATGAAAATAATTAATGAAGGCTAATCTAAGATACCAGGATTTTGTCTAAATCAGCAAGAGTAGAGTCCCAAGGACATTCGCCATGTGATTTATAGGATTTTTTTTTAATGATCCATGAGATCTTAATGTTTTCAGTGCAAGGAGCTGTTGGGGAAGCAGTTAGGGAGGGATCCCACCTATGAGGCTATTTGTAAGGTGGGTTCCTGTGAGAGTTAGATCTGAATTTCTTATCTGCTTTGTATTACCCAATATTTCTTTTCCTTTAGAAGCCACCTTATGTCTGTGAATTTCCCTCTTTACATTTTTATCTTGATTTGTAAGGAAGAGCAGTGAAGTTTGCTGCATATCCAGCTGCTTTGATATTTCAGTGTTTGGACAGCAGGTATATCTCAGAAAAAACACCCAAAACCAAAACACAAATGAACAGAAACACAGGCAAAATCACAGCCCTGCAGGGTGCTCAAGACCTCTGAGCTATAAAGCATACAATGGAAACTTGAATTAAAATGAATGCATTGAAAATAACTTTTGCACAGAGCCATGGCAAGCCAAGTAGGTGATGTCAGCTGATATCAGCTAAATGGCACGGCACAGCGTGGGGCAGGAGAGTCACCAGTGCCACTGGTGTTAGCCGAGGCTACAGATGGAAAAGGCCTTTCCCAAGGCCTCCAAGGCTGGCAGAGCCTAGAGAGAGCCTGAGGAGGTGTGAGGGCATTCTTGGTCTCCACTGCCACAATGGGCCCACCTCAAACAGCAGCTCCAGCAAAGAGGAGGGGTTGAAATCTATACCTCATGCCCGCCAAAAAGCCCTGTACAAAGACAGGGTCTGCCTCCACCTTCACCCTCCCTTTTGGAAAAGCAGTTCTGGGATGTTGCCCTGGGTGCTGTAGGGGATATGCAATATATGTGAGCAGAGAAGAGGCAGTGCGAGCTGGACGGCTCCTGCTTAGCAGTCTGTTCACATCTTTCTCCCAAGAAGAATATTCAGCTTTCTTTGTCTAAAATGTTGAGTGGTTATGAATAGTAAGGATAGACTATCTGTAATTATTTTTAAATTATTAATGGTTTTGTTAGATCCTTTCACTTCTACATTAGGTTTCTGTTAATGTAAGTTAAATCAAAATGTACTTCAGTTTCCAGGCAGCTCCCAAATGTATTTTTCATTCTTTCATAACATTACTTCAACTTCTCGATGAGGTGTCTGTGATAAAGTTTGCTCCCGAGCCAGCAGACTCACAGTCCTAATGAATTCAGTGAAAAGCTCACCAGGCAAGGCTCTCATCAGCCAGGCTGGATGGCAAATGAGGAGGCCGTGGCTGCGTTGCCGGCTAATGCACAACCCCCAGCTAGCAGGTGTCACACCCTATTCATGAGAAGGGCTTTGGGGGCCACGGGGGAATCGTCAAAGACAAGATGGGGAGTTTGTCAGAATAACCGAGTTACTTTATTGGCACTTTCCATCACGCTTAGGAGACTCAGGTTGTTACGCCAGACACTCCTGATCAGAAAATATCTGCCGAGTGCCTCGCTCAGGGCTCAGACCTCGCAGGCGGGGAGGAGAGGTTTCACCCTGCCCTCAGCCCTGCCCCGGGGGATGCTCTCAGCGGGGGAAAGGGAAGGTGTTCATCGGAGGCAAGAACGAGGTCTTCTAAGGAGACCCCCCTCCCCTCTTCTCCCCTCGCCCCTCGGCCGGGCGGGGTGCGGGGATGCGGGGTTTTGGGGGGGGGTCCGCCGGGCCGTCCTCGCCCGCCCGTTCCCCCGCGCCCTGCCGAGGGGGGCGGCACTGGGGACGGAGAGAGGAGCGTGTGGAGTCAAACGCGTGCGTTCAACACAAACGCCACGAAAAAAATGCCTGGATAAATTATGCAGAGGGATTTCTGGATTTCTTTCAAGTAATTAAGTTTCGATTTCTTGCATTTATTTTAGTGCCAGGAAGCACGAGGCGCCACGGACGGCAAAACTCTTCATTGATCGTTCCCGGGCTTGAAGTTTGACTTCGTGACTTGACTCGGTTCGCGGCGGCAGCCCGGCCCCGG
>NW_021938789.1:54309333-54310648 GCF_001715985.3 Manacus vitellinus | reverse complement strand
CAAGAGCGTCAGGAGGCGCAGGCAGCAAGAGGCGAACAGCCCCTGAACCACCGCTTCGCCCTCTTAAATGAGCCATTCACTTAAAGGCTATTACGGGCGAATTAATAAATTACACAGCGAATTATTAAATCCAGATAATTACAAGGAATAAGTAAGTAATCATTAGTTATCTCAGCTAATTACTGTGGGTCAGAGCGAGCGAGAATGTGAAATCCTCCTCGGGAATTGAAATTAACTTTGCACAGTGAGTCTCTCTGCTTGACATCCCCAGTCTGTAGGCACATGGCAGCTCCCCTGTGAGCTCGGCTTTCTATTTAACTTGGAGAGAATGGAAATAAAATTAAGTGGCGATGTGATAATAGGAAGCTGCTTAGAAAGCAAACGCGGTGGGTTTTATATTTTACCTTTTACTGCCTGGAGATAGATCGCTCTCTAGTTTCCCAAATTAAAAACCTGAGGCAATTAGTCGACTTCTCCCAGTACCTGCCTGTCCCACGCTTGCACATTATTAACAAACGAAAAGGCATGGAAGAGCCAGGGGGTCGTGTGGTATGTGGGGGTGCAGAGGTGCCTGGGATCCGAGAAAACCGGGGCGGGCGCCAGGGCAGCCCCTCAGCTGCCCGGGCAGGGAAAGACGGAGGCACTGGCGGGCTTTGTTTTGGGAGACAATAAGCTGACGAGCTCTAATGAGAGGGTTCCTGTCTCTTCCGTTGATCTTTCGCCAGCTTCTCCAAGAGCTAATGCACCCCCCTTTCCCCCCAACACCCATCTATAGCATCACTTCCCGGCTTTCCTTCACGTGCATCTTTTGTAAACAGCAGATCTATAGGTGGAGGTGCTCACGCTGCACTCGCCGGGCTTTGCCCGCATTAAAACAACAACAACAAAAACAAGTGCTGTGCGTGCACGGCAAGGAAAAATATCTCGGCTTCTTTGCCTTTATCAATTGCAATTAGGTGGACAGTCTTCCCCCTCTTTCCTTGCTCCAGTCTGGGATGATAATTAAAATTTAATGAAGCCTGGGAGTAGCAGAGCTCTGCCTGGGGACTGTGGAATAGAATATTTTAACTGTACATTTACACCAAGTGTCTGGCTTCAAAGACGTGACTGCTTTTAATCTCGAATTAGAAAACCACAGACCTGAAATTAAATATTAGCCACCCTCGGCTCCCCTTCCTTCCCGCCACACTGTCACGCCTGTGTTTGCCTGCCTTGCCCCACGACACGCACACACCCACGTCTCGGGTCTCCAATTACCCTCGCGTTAATAATAGATGGTTTTGCCAGGGTGCGGGTTTTCCCCTTTCCTTTCCTT
>NW_021938789.1:54159517-54307072 GCF_001715985.3 Manacus vitellinus | reverse complement strand
GCCCCGAGGCTCTGGTGAGGGGTGCCCGGACCGCGGTGGGGAGTGCGCTGGCAATTCGGGAAGGGATTCACCACCCATCAGAAAGGCCTCTTTGCTCTCGGAACCCCCAGAGTGTCCAGGTCAAGGGCCAGGGCAGAGGGGGTTGTTGCAAAGGGGACTGGTGCAGGTATCAGCAGCCTTTCAAACCCTACTGCAGCCCAACACCCCCCACCCTGCAGAGGCTCCAACTGGCCTTTTGCCTGTGTCAAACGGGTATTTAGCTCCCTGCACGGTCCCAGAGACATGCTGACACCCGTGGGAACGTTTGCCAGGAGTGTGATGCATAAGCAGGCACACGGCCACATCCAACCCTCCTTAGCTCTTGGGCAGTGAGCCCGGGGAGGGCCCCATCAGTGCAGTGTGGGTGCTTACAGCCCTGGCCCCCACATGAGAGAGGGCTGCTCCTGAAGAGCTGGATACACCTTCTGCACGTCGCAGGGTCATTGCCTGCAACATGAGACCTGTCCTAGAGCCACCACCACTGTACTGGTCCCTGATGCCCTCAGGACAATGAGCAAAACCACCACCCTGGGTGGGCAAAAACATGAAGAGCCACCAGACAGCCTGAGGTCGACATGTTGAATTGTACTTGCAGATGTGCCCATAGTTATTACCACCAGGAACATACACCTCTTGGGGTGTGTGTGGCCTGCTGGATTTGAGAAAGGCTTACTGCATGGTGGAAAGCCCTTTCTTACCCATCTTCTCGTTCAGAACCATCACAGCTTTTCCTTTGCCTGTGTCACCACATTACTTTGGAGGGAAAGCTGTGAAAGTAGGTGGGATAAACTTGAGTACATACATTTTTTTGGGGAGGGCATTTTACAAGGAGATAGCTTTGTCTGTGTTTAATAAAACCATTAAAAACATGGTGTCAAAGATAGGCTTGCCCATGCCAGCTGGGGGGGGAAGCCATGGAAAATCATGTTATGACAATGACAACATTTTATAGCAGTAGTGATGGCAGCTTTTAAGAAAGGGAAAAGCAGTTCCATTTCTTGCTATATTTTGTGGGCAGAACTTGTGCATGTGCATCAGTGAATGAGCCATGTCCTGTGTGCACCCTGCTCATGGTTGTGACTCTTGGGGGCCTTCTGGCAGTGACAAGTGTGGCAACAGCCAGCAGGCAGCAGCATGAAGGGCCACGGGCCAAAGAAAAGTGTGATGAGGAGGGCTCGTGCAAACCTCAGCATAATAAAAGCCTCCATCCCACAGGTGCACACATACACACACTCTTACACACAGCAGATGCTGTGTAAAAAGAAAGGGAAAAGATGTCACATTTTGAAATAGTTTTTACAATCCTGAGTTGTAAAATTTCTTTCCTGATTGCTCTTCATTTTAGAAATACAGATTCTCTAAGAATACATTCTCAAAACGCAGCGTGTTTAAAAATGACTGTGAATGTATATGCCTGGTGCTTGATAGCAACTCTCCCAAGTTTCTTGTACTTTAATACATTATGCAAAGATGCCCACAAACTGTTCCTACTGGCCCTTCCTCACAGAGAAGAGGCATCACTCCCTGGGGGAGGCTCAGCTAGGATTCCCTTGCTAATGGATGCAGCTCAGCTGTGATGGCTGGGGTGGCTGCCTGTTATCTTCTCACCTGGTTGCAATGTAAACCACTCTTCTTTTCAGCTTCCATTGGCAGGCAGACCCGAGGTGGATGTCAGTGGTGGGCTGGGGCTGGTGGAGCAGTGATCTATCTGGTCCCTATCTCTTTGTCCAGGTTAATCCCTTGTCTGCTCACGAAGGCTGGGGAAATACCTCCCATGGCTGGGGTGTTGAAGAGTGGTAACAGCTGATACAGCCCAGATGGTGCCTGCTGAGGACACCATTAACACCCAGTGTTGGGGCTTGTGGCAACTTTTGCACTACAAGAAGTGTGTCACCATCCTCCCAGTGTAGTTAAGGGCATGGGATCCTTGGGAAGCCACCCAGTACAGCCCTCCCAGACCCCGGGCCAGCCTCACAGGTCAGCACCTCCTGGCTGTGCCTACTCCAGGGAATGAAGCAGGACAGGACACCAGCCTGGCCACGGATGGCTCTGCCTTCACAGTGCTGTCTGGAGCCAATGCAATGCTTGGCCATGGGCTGGGGACATTATCTGCTCCAAACAGGTCGTTTGGTTGTGCCCACACAGCTTCGGGGAGGCAGGGGAAGAGAGGAAGGGAATTAGCAGTCACACAGTGCTGCTTGGCCCCAGGCTGGAGAATGGCTCCCAGCTGGTTCTGCGGACTGGCAGGGATACAGCCACCAGAGACCACCCACCACTTACCTAAAGCTTTCTCTCTTCAGTAAAGCCTCTTCCCTGCTGGGGAGGTCGGGCTGTGTTTGGCCTGGATATGAAAACCGGTGCCTCTTCCCTCAACCTGCTGAGCCGCTTTATGCCCCTGAACCAGCCAGCATTACTTTTAACTCATTGAACAGCCTGGATTAGAGCCAGGCTGCCCATGGGCTCTTGCCCACACGCGAGTTTGCCAGTCAATGGCACCAGGGCTCAGTGAGGTTCAGACCTTGCCAAGGATCTTATTTCTTGTCCTTTGGATGATCCCAGAGCAGCCCTGTATGCCCGGCGGCCCCCACACGGGTGCCAATGAGCAGGGACAGGGCAGGTACAGGACGGAGCCAAGTGGCTGCTCTCCCGGGCAGCCCATGGGGATGGTGCACGAGGCAGCCCTGGGAAGATGGGGAGAGGATTCTACTTCTTTAGACAGCTGTTAAAATGTTTTCATTTAATCAGCCACAGCATGTACGCCTCAGTTAAACAGCTGGCACCCGAGCTGATACGCGGGGATGTGTAATTTTGATTCCTACCTTTCTGTTTCAAAGCTGTGTTGTTTTGAGCACTTTGATCCAAAGACTAAACTTACTGTGGCATATTTATGTATATGACATTTTCATTCGCTCCTTTATTTATTTATTTATCTTTGCAAAACACATCACTGACAAGGTTTCTAGCGCCAGTGGTGCTCTGTGAAGGAAAAGACATGGTCCAAGATCCAAGGCTTATGTGTGCTGCAATAGTCCCATTTCATACATGTCACAGTCTCAAACAGCAGTAGCAGTGGCAATCAGTGGAAGAGAGCAAGGAGAAAAGGGAAAAACCAGGCTGGGGGGGAGTGACAGTGTATTTAATGCTGTATCCCAATGGACTGACTTTTTTCGGGTTTATAACATCAACACAAACAGCCCTGTTACCCACAGAAAAATGAGACACCTAATTTCTGTTGCAACATTTTAAACATCCTTACCCATAGTTTTAGAAGGTCTTGGACTTCACATCAAGAGAGCTCTGATTGGTGTTAAAATTTAACTGGGAAAAGTGAAAAGGTTAAATTGAAAAAATAAAGTCACTCCTTAAAAAGCAACAGAGGCACTGCTGGGGCTGTTTGTTTCTCATCTTAAGAAAAAGACCCTTTGACTCATGCACCTCCAAACCCTGAATCCCTGTGAAGGAAGCACTGACACCAAACCTCCCTTCACCCCTCCAGATCTCTTCTTCTGTTTTTTGCTCTTATGGGTGTTTGCAGACAAGTTTTCTTGCCCAGAGGAAATCAGCAGCTGACTGGGCTGCTCTGTTAGGTTTTGTGTCAGACCTCACCCAGTGAGATTTCAACTGGGTGCATGTTTTAGGCATGACAACCTTTAAACAGTCCCTGGTTGAGTAGAGAAAAATCAGAAGCCATTGATCACATAATGGTACCTGCACATCTGAAGGAGGAAAAATCACCTGCAATTATGGGAGAAAGGACCGTTATAACAATGAATGTGGTTCATTTTCAGTCCAGGATTTCTAGGAAGAAGACGTTGCTCCACCTTTCCCATCACTTCAAAATTACAAGCCTCCCCTTGATCTGGGAAAGTGCTGTGCTCAGATTAAGGGCAAATACGATAAACTAACATCTCAGAACATGTGTAGTTCTTTATTTCGAGGTACCTGTAGGCATTTTTGGCTGGCATTTCATCACACTTCAATCTTCTTTCTACTGAGGCAGAATCACTCTCATACACTGTAAAAACACATTGCTACCTTACACCCTAGGCAGTAAGCTGTAACTAAAACACGCACGTGCAACTGGATATTTTTTGTGCCAAATACCTCTGCAAAGCCAGCTGCATAACAGTGTCACATAACAAGTCATTGTATTGCCCTGCTGACAACCCCTGGTTAGAGGCACCCCACTTTGCTGCAGCTGGAAATTCTCCTGGAGTACAAAACTGCCAGGAGAACGTAAATTGCAATTACAAATCTTAACTAAATATGCAGCATTGTGGCCTTTTCAATACCACATTTCTGTGGCAAGTTTTTCCATTGTGCATCGTTCAGTCACATTGAGACAATTTCTTAAATAATGTAGAGGCACTTCATCACGGAACAACATTTGAGGTGATTTACAGTTCCATCTTTTAGCAGCACACCTGTAAATCGCTATAAATAATGCTAACCCCTATTAAGGAGACATCAGGGTGCTTCCAGGCAGAGAGCATTAATGGGGAGGCAGTTGTGGATGATACTGGGTAAAAGCACTACCAGTTTACAACTGTTTGGGTTGTTCTGATCCACAGATCCACGAGCACAGCCCACAGCCAGGCCTGAAGATGAAGGTCCAAGTTTCAGAAGGGCAGAGTTTGGAAGGCATTTAGCAGCAGCTGGTGTACAGAGATCAGTGATGATATAGGCTTGAGTACCTTCATTCTTCTTGAGGTTGTAATGGAATTTTTACAAATCAGATGTCTGCAGCAAAGTTTAATTTGAAATAGCTCATCATCTTTACTTCTCATCTGAATCAAGTCTTCATTTGGCAGGCATACAAGGATAAAACAAAGGAAAGCTATGAAGCAAACTAGACAGACCAAAATCCAGGCTATAGCAATACAGAGCAAATCCTGCTGTCTCAAACGTTGCTGACACCTGCAAACAGGGGAAAACAGTTGTGAAGTCAAGAATAAACACAGATAAAGAGAACTTACCCACTTTTCCTGTGCAGAAAGCCAAGTTCTGCATTCGCTTTTCAGCAGTACAGAACAGTTTCATTTTTCCTCACAGTGCAAACAAACCCACTATCATTCTGGTGGCTCACCTTTGGTCAGTCAGTGGTTTCAGGTGGTCAGAGAAAGGAGATGGTGGCTCCTCATAAAGAGGAAACTGCACATGACAATATTTTGGCAGGAGAAATGAGGAGTGGGTGAATTGAGTTCTGCAGAACCAAATGTTAATTGAAATTGTGAAGACAGAGGGGAGACTTTGAATGAAGTAGAAGAAGGAAGCAAACAGGTCTAAGGAAAAGTGGGGAAGAAAGTGCAAATGGGAAAAGAACACAGCAGGCTCAGAAATCTCGGATTTACTGTAATTTGTATTTGGGTCTCAACCCAAAGCCTTTCTGCTGGGGAGTCAGATTCTGACTGAGTTCTGGTGTGAACATCCACCTACTTGAAAACAGATTTTTTTTTTTTAAATGCTGCAATGCTGTATGTGGAAAATGACAAGAAAAGAGAATCAGGCTCCCAACCATGGAACTGGTCATGGCAAACCAGGCAAAATCACAGAAAGTACTTACCCCCAGATGGGTTATCACCATGCAGGGATGCAAAAGAACAGCTAAAGATGGCAGGATCGCTTTAAACTATGAAATAAACTTTTTCAGCTCATGGCACCATTACAAACACTTGTGTTTCAAAGGTGTTGAAGATGATTTACAGGTAAAAATTCAAAAGGCAGTACAGCCATCAGGAAGCAGTGGTGTCATGACACATAATTCAGGGCTGCCACTTGCAGATTTTTAGTTCAGCTTGCAATACCTTGGAGACTTTGAAGCCTTTGCTTCAGGAGTCAAGAGCTGACCTGTCCTTCTGTCACAGGAAAGCTGTTGCAGGAAGGAGCTTTAGCGTAGACCTTGAACAGTCTTCAAAGGCTCAGAAACCAGAGGGAAAAGTAAAAGAGCTTCATCTTGTCTTCATTGAACACGGTTCTCAGAAGGACTAAGTCTTGACCTATGCAATAGTTTGAGACAATGCACATGATGACTTCATTTAAAGCAGACTACGTACAAGCACTGGTCTCATAGGAGAGAAACCCTAAACTATTACATGAAACTTTTCATCCACTCATGTTGTGGAGGATGAATTCATGCAGCACACAGCACAGCCATGTAGCTGGTGTAGGCCTTCTCCTCTGTGGGGGTGTGGATGTCACTCACCAGGTGTGGCCACTTCCAGGCAGCTGTGTGCTGGGACAGACACTCTGAGACGAGACTGAAGTGAGACTGAACCAAACTGACTCTGCTTTAGAGGTGCAAAGGTCTCACTTAGTGAGCCTCTGGCTTACTTATTCAATACCATGACATGAGTCTGGGTTTGGTTTCACAGAGTCTTTCAGATGTGATGAAGACTACCTATATATTTCTGCACCTTTTTCCTTTGAAAAAATAGTTAACTCCAGTCTCACAGTCCTGAAGATATTTCACTCATGTCTGATATTAAGAAACGTACAACAGGGACTGCAGAAATGAATCACAGCATCTGATGGTGAGATTAAACCCAGCAGCTTTCGAGGGAAAAGTGCATTGTCTCACTGATGGAAATACTCCAGCTCCCTACAGTGGGATGTGGGATCTGGGAGAAACAGTGCAGGTGACTCAGGTAAGCATGCTTTTTGCAAATATATTAGTTTAGTTTTTTTATTCTTCTACTTTCCTCACCATTACAGCTTGTTTTTTTATTTACTTTGTATAAACTACCAAGTTTTCTGGCACAGATGGTCTCACTAATTTTCTAGGCAGGTTCCACTGTCCTGAATTTTCTAATCAGGAACACAGAGGAAAAAAACCTAGACCATGAGTGATATGAGTGACCACAACCAGCAACACTGATTGAGCATCACCTACTCTGAGGTGGTTTGGTGTGTGCGGATGTGCACAGGTTGTGCCAGCACAGCACTCCTGGTCCCTTATGACTGTGCCAAGCCTTGTACACATAAGTTATCTTAGAGACAGTTCCCATGTCTTATGGTTTAAGTGGCTCCTACTGCACTTAAAATATTCACACTGATCCTTGACATGTGTCCTGCTCCTGACACTGTCACCTTTGCCAGCCTGCAGGTTTGTGTTTCAGGAGATTGGACTGGCTTGGTCCAGGCTGGTTTCACACACGGGTTACGAACTGTCTGGCTGATGAGAGCCTTCCCCACAGACACATCAGTAAGCTTTGGTGGGGTGTTGCCCCTCAGTTATTCAGAGTATGCAGTGCCAACACTGATGGAATTGTTTTTGTAGGGCCCTGAGCTCTGCTACCGTTTAAGAAAGAAAGCATTTCCCACCGAAGGGAGCTGCCGACTGCGTTAGAGCCCCGCGCAACCTGCACGGGAGCAGTCACGTTTTACAGGCCCACACTGCAAGGCCAGATTCACCCCTCCGTCCCTCTCACATGAACAGGATTCAGTGTGACAGGAGGAATTCTAAGTGCCTTAAATCCTCACCCCTTTCTGCTTAACTGTCCCCACCTGGAGCAGTTGTTTGGCCATTTCTGCCAAATGCGCTGCAGAGTGTGAATGCGTCGGTGATATTGCTCTTCCAGAACAGAGGTTTGTAGAGGTGAAGTAAAAGCAAAGGCTCTAATTCATCAAAATATTCTAATATCTCAGAGCTCCTCTGAGAGTATCAGGGCTCAGCAGACGTGAAAGCTCATTGCAATTCAGAATGTAAAAGTTAAAGGGGTTGCTGTGACAGAGAAGCAACCAGGGGCCTGGAGACAGAAGCCAGGTAATCCTGGACTTCCCTTATCATAAATAAATTTTGTTTTAATCTGTGCTGTGAGCTTGGCAAGAGCCCACTCTGCCCAGAAAGCAGTCAGCAATGCCAGGGAAACTGATTTCCTGGTACTCATGTGGAAAGGGAGAGTGTCTAATTTTCTCAGCCAACTGATGCTGAGGAGCCGGGAGGCAGATAGCTCTTATGAAAGAAAACAGGAGAAAATAACAGTGACCACCATGCTTCAGGGAGGGCTCTTTGAAAATGTTTTTAAGGGCACTGCTGTGGTTAAGTCCAGATTTAAGTCACTACAATTACGAACTGTGAACTTGTGGCCAGATGGGACAATATTTTCTGAAACAGTCCAGGAAGACCCGGGAGCAATGTTGCCAGGGATAGAATTGCTCAGTGTAGGAGGTAAGAGCCTTTCAAAGCTAATTTACCTCTGTATATGGATAAGTATGTCCCAGATCAGGAAGTGGGACAGTTACAAGAGCTGGTGTTGGAGGAACCTGCCTCCCAGAGACAAGGCTTACCTCTCATCCATCTGTCTGGTGCAGGAGACAGCAATCCTAGATGGATTTGGAGCTGAGTGGGAGCCAGCAGCTATTGCCACTCCCAGACACTCCTAGAATGCTCGAACTCCCAGTCCCCCAGTTGTCCATGTGCTACTGAAAATCTGTTGTCTACTGGTTTTCTGTCCCATGCCATCCCTGCTGCAGGTGACCAACCTGCAGAACTGAGCTGGAGAATGTGTAGCTGCTGGGACAACTTGAGACTTCCCCCCGCCCCCACTCTGGGATCCTACATAGAGCCTGAGTCATTCTTCAGGCTCTGCAGACCCTGAGCTCCCAGAGAGGCAGGGTCATGGCCAGCACGTCCCATCTCACACAGGTCAGCTGTGCTGGAAAGTTGTCTGTCTGCCTTTCATGTGGTAACAAAACACATTGTTAACCTTGGTGAGACAAACCTACTCATTTGGCATGGATGGGGTCAGGATTGTGGTTTCTCAATTGCCTTCTCACCTACTGAGATTAATCCCTCCAAGCCAGCATTGCAGCAAGTGGCTATGAATCTGGGGCTCACTTTGTCCATCCCACAGATGAGTTAAGATTAAACAGCAGGCTTTCAATTGAAGGAATCTCTTTCTCCTCCTCTGCTTGAGAGCTTGCTTCACCAACAGCCATTCTGAGCTTTTATTCTGTACTTTTAAAAACTAAACCTTTAATGTTTAGAAAGAGAAGTCTATCTCCATCACAGCTCCTGGGCTCCTCTGTGCTCAGCGTCACTCTTCGGTGATATGCCTGCGTCAAAAGAAGACTCACACATGGAAATATTCATTAACATGTTTATCTTCAAAGACAGCACATGCATTCTATCTACCTGTAAGCATTTGTGTGGCAAATACAGAGATGCTATGAAGTTATGCTGTCAAACAAGACACATAGTTGATTAAAAAACCCCAAGAAGTCCTCATTCTCTTCTTTGTAGGAGCTGTCTTCAGAAATACCTGACCGAATCTCAGCACAAAGTCCTTCATGTGCACCATTTCTGAAGGCTGATGAGTTCTCACCTCATATATAATAGCTGAACCTCACATAACTGCTCAAGACTTTAACCTATTTCTTGCATTTTTACATGTATATTATTGTTTCTTGCAGTTACGATCTACTTTTTCCTAGTAGGAAACTAAAGTGTGGCTTTAGTAATACCTATCATCAATCTTATTTATTCCATCTATTTCTAGGTAATTATATATAGTGTATTTCTTAGTCTATATTTGGATGGCCTATTTAGAGATGAATGGATTCCTTCCAGAAGGGCAATAACCTTTCTGTGACTCAAACATTAATTTTCTAAATGGCATCATAGGTGAAACACCTTATATATCATCATAATTAACAAGATATACCCTATTAATGGTCAGAAAACATGCTTTTCATAATTATAAACAGAATCCTTCCTCTCTGTTATGAATTGGTAGCCAATACTACCTGATATATCCACAGTGAAACCTACTAAAACCCTATTCAAAAAGCAATCTTAATTGCCAGCCTTGCATACCTTAGGTACCCACAAAATGTAGATTTTAGAGACATCAGTATTACAGTTCAGGACTATTCACAGATTTGCCTGCTATAATATGTTTGACAAGTTCTTTTGTTTGAATCAGACAATTGGCATTATAGGCTAAATTGATTTGCCTGCTTTCTTAACTTCATTAAAGTCAACTGTGCCTGTAATTTCTCAGAGCACAGAAAAACTTGTAACTGCAATTCTTATGCTTGAGTCCTCCTTTCTGATTGCAAAGTCTTAAGGGTCAGGGGATTAGATGCTTTCTGGGAAAACTTGGAGGAAGGATTGCAATGATAAAGAAGGAGGCAGAGTGAAGAATAACACTGTTCCCTATGAGAAGCCCCTTAAAAGAATTAGAGCACCTCTCATGTAAAGAGACAAAAGACAAAAGTTCTATTATACTAATTCGAGTTCTGATCTCAGCAGTTCTTATAAGCAGGACTATGTCTGACATGAGATCACCAAAGGAAAAATGTTGGGAGAGCACTGGTAATTCAGAAAGTGGTGATTTTTCTTCTGAAGTAGCAGTGGGTCGATACCACAGCCGAGTACCAGTGAGCACTGAGCTTTCAGCTGGAGCATGTGAGGTGTTACACCGAGGCCTGCCATGACCCACGGAGCTCTGACAGTTTCTAACAGCTGAGAGGTTTATTCCAGGATCCTGTCCTAAGTATAATGTATGGATCAACATCCTGCCTAACCTCCTTGCCCCCTTAATTTGAAGGGGGAAGTAGAGCCATAATTTTCCCACTGAAAAAAGTCTGTAAGGAGCAGAGCAATGCCTGCACTCTGCTAGACTGAGGGTTACTCGTCAGACAAATAGTTACTGGGGTGAGAGGCAAGTACATTTAGCTCCATAAACATAATTTGCCCCCAAAGCTTCCTACCTCTGAAGAACAGAACTCACATTTACATTATTATAGGATGATACATTTCCCCTTATTTTTATTAAAAGCTTTACGACAAAAAAGTGTTGTTAAAAAGTGTGGGAGAGTTAATGCTCTAGAGGATTGATGCATGACCATTTTTTCACAAGCATACAAGAGTTATCAAGTAGTAACAAGCTAAGATTGGCAAAAAATAGTGATGATCATGGGTGCTATTTAATATGACTACACAATAACTTTGGGGACACATACACAGAATGTTCAGTTGCTGCAGAAATTTATGTGAGGTTAAAAGCCCTTAAGAGTTTAGAAACTTGTCCTTGACAAATGCTAATTGTCTTTTCTAGAATGTCTGCATGGTTCATGTTATAATTTTTTTTTTACTATGAAGGCCAGATTCAAATATGTCATTTCTTTCAACAATATTCTGCTAAAAGAAATTCCAAATATCTAAAAATAGTAATCTCTTACAAGCAGTCATGCTATACTTCTCAAGATTAGAAGAGCTTGTAGATTAATGTGATTTTTAAGATATTATTTACAAAATTGTGTTGGTTTTATCATGTTTTTCTTATTTCATATCAATAGCATTAAAATAAAAGGGATAAACTTAAGGGGTAAACAACATAGATGGCTTTTATATTTAATTCATAGTCCTGTTTCTCTTCCTGGTTTTCATAAAATGTTTAGCTCTTTTTAACACTCTAGTAAAGAGATTTGTATGCCTATGTGTGTGCATAATTGCATGTAGGAACATTTCTATACAACTTTTCAGCCTTGCAAAAGCACTCTGAATTGACACTGCTATAATAAGCTTGGTGTTCAGACAATAAAGATCTCTAAATAAAATAATAAAATTATTGAGGTATTTGTAACCACTTTGCATGCATACAGCATTTTGATCAAAAATAGTCTAATAAGAGCTGGTTAATGATACATTTTTACCATTCCTTAACAGGGAGAAATCCTACTGTCATATGTCAACCAGTTACTCAGTTTGCAATCCTGAAGAAAACTGTGAATTGAGTTATTGCTATGGCAAAAGCTATTGCTTGCTCAAAGACTGTCATAAAAACTGATTACAGGTCTAATGGACCTTGCTTCAAACTCTGAATCTGGACAGCTCCGTTTAAAGGAAGGAATGGTTGGCTATTGGGAGTCACAAAGCTCTGCTTATATAATTAAAAGAAGGGGTTTTCTAATACATGAAATTATGAAAGCTTGCATCAATTTTCCTAAATAAAATTCAAAGGTTTCAATCCTGGTTTTATGTATATTTTGCAATGTGATACCTGCCATCTTCTGTCCTCTAACTCTTTTTCAGGCCAGCAGTGATGGCAGCAGGCAAATGCCCTCTGAGGACTGTGAAGACCACAGGAGTCAGATGCTGCAGGTCATGTGGGGAACCCACTGTCAGAATGTCGTCAGCTCAAAATGGGAAATTCTCCACACTGAGTCCAACCTCAGTGCTTCAGATTATTTATCAGAAAGAATCAAGCAGAATTTTAGTTTACCTTGATGGTGTGAAACACAGGATCACTGAATGGGTCAGGTTGAAAGGGACCACAGTGGGTCATCTAATCCAACCTCCCTGCTCAAGCAGGTCATGCCAGAGCACATGGCACAGGATTGTGTCCAGATGGTTCTTGAGTATCTCCAGTGAGGGAGACTCCACAGCCTTTCTGGGCAATCTGTTCCAGTGCATGGTCACCCACACAGTAAAGAAGTTCTTCTTCAGGTTCAGGTGGAACTTCCTGTGCATCAGTTTCTGCCTCTTGTCCTACTGCTTGGCACCACTGAGAAGAGCCTGGATCCATCCTCTTGGCACCCTCCCTTCAGATACTTACCAGCATTGATGAGGGCCTCTCTCAGTTGTCTCTTTTCAAAGCTGAACAGGCCCAACTCCTTCAGTCTTCCCTCCTATGAGAGATGCTCCAGTCCCTCAACCATCTTCACAGCCCTCCACACCGACTCCAGGAGCTCCATGTGTCTCTTGTACTGAGGTGCCCAGAACTGGACACAGAACTCCAGATGTGGCCTCACCAGGGCTGAGCAGAGGGGCAGGATCACCTCCCTTGGCCTGCTGGCAATGCTCTTCCCAATGCCCCACAGGATACCATGGGCCTTCTTGGCCCCCAGGGCACACAGCTGGCTCATGGACAGCCTGTTGTCCACTAGGACCCCCAAGTCCTCCTCTGCAGAGCTGCTTTCCAGCAGGTTGGCCCCAGCCTGAACTGGTGTCTGGGTTTATTCCTCCCCAGATGCAGGCCCCTGCATTTGCCTTTGTTGAATCTCAGACAATTCTTCTCTGCCCACAGGCCTTGCTAAAAGGGGAGTTTTGGCTTCAGTTCTGAAAATGTGATGTACAGGTATTTCACCAGATGCACTTTCATTGCTAAATACAGTTGTTTCAGCTGTGAATATAGACTGATATTGCACTTGAGACAGTTGATTGCATTCCAAATGCTTTGATTGTACAGGCTTCCAACAGTTTCATGAGTATACCCAATCATACTTTAAGCAAACTTAGTTGTGTTTTGGGTCCAACCTGTTGTAGATTAGATCAAAATTGCACCATAGTGTGCCACCCAGGTTGGATCTATTCTAAGCTACAGTTGAACCCCAGCCATTGAGCACACATGATAAAATCACTGGTAGTCCTATGAATAAGTTTTTCTGAAAGGGAGAATTATATGGGCTTTAAAGAAAATTCTCTGGACACATTTGGAAACTGACCTTACAAGTTATTGAGTGGCTTGGATTCCCATTCCATAGGCATAAATGATGTTTAATATCTTAACGGGAGCATATTGACACTTTGGAAGACATTAAGCATTAGGGGCACAAAGTATAAACTTTCTGTTCTACTGCTCTTTGTTTTTATTTATTTCAACAACACCAGCTATTTTTGATAAAAACATGTAATACACATTGAAGCCACATTTCAGTCATAATATATCATAGAGCTCTCAGATGTTTGTACTGCAACACTGTGCTCCCATTTTAATGACAAAATCCCTGCTGAAATTCCTACTTTGTTGCATGTCTCCTCAAGGATCTTCCTGTACTCATTATACATCTATCAGCTCCTCTGTCAGTAAGGAGGCATCCTCTAGAATGAAAAACAGCAAATAGAAAAATAGTAAAATGTCATAAGTTTATGTATATATATATCAATATCTACATATTTTATACTTGGGTTCAGCATCTGATTAATAGATTTTTTTCTGTCTCAAAGGCTTATGTCTGTAAATTAAAAGCAATTACATGATCAAAGGCAGTTAAATTCTAAAACACATCTAAAAAATCTGAGGGAAGTGTGAATTCATTCATTTATGAGCAGTAAAAATATTGTTATTTGGACAAAGTAAAATAGAGATGATGTGCGATTTCCTGTCAAAATCAGGTTAAGTGTTGATAGCAATGACAACTTGCAAAAATCAGTATATTGGTATAAAGACTATGAATTAAGAACAAATACTATACCAGGAAGGAACTAGAACTGGTGTCTTGGACAGAGGCTCACAGAGGCTTTGAGGCACTTGTTTCTTTATCAAGTTCTGTTATTTAAAAAAAAAAAAAGTGCATCAGTGTTTTAGACTCACAAGACTCTTAATGGAAAAAAGCCGTAGAAGGTTTATTAGAAAAACATGTAACACAGTAAAAAGTCACAAGAGAAAGAAATCTAAGACAACACAAGGGTGAGACACATAAGATATAATCCCAGAAATACAAAACTGACAGGGATTTCTGCTCTTATTTCTTGCACTCCTGTGCAGAGGTTCTCCAACGGGCTGATTTTACAGGACAGGTCCAGGTGGGACCAGCTGGGGAGCCAACAGGGGAGACGCATTTGGGAGAAGATGATGGCAAAGAGAGCACTGAAAGATGGCAGGCAGTAAGAAGACCATGCAAGGGAAGAAGTGAGCAGTGAAGGAAGCAAGAGTAGGGCGAGGAGGTTGAATAGGAAAGGCTGTCACCTCTCAGGGGATGTGATCTAAAGAATAGGTGGCTGGGAGGCCATGGCATAACTCTGCAGTTCTTGACAGCCATAAGCTGCTTTTGCTCCCATGATCTGTGATGCTCCCCCTTGTTCCTTCCTCACTCCATTTTCATACCAAATTCCCACCTCCTTGCTGCGCTTTCTGTTCCATTCCCGGTGACTCTTCGGCAGTACACCTCCCTCTGCCTCATTACAGCCACACCACCCCTGGGGGATTGTTTCTTATTTTGGGAACCACTGATCTGGTTCACCTCCTCAAATGGAGAAAGTGCACATATATCTAGTCCATCCTGACATCTATTCTCAAAGGTTTCTGATGAAGGCTGTCTCACAACATCCCTAATCTCTCTGTTCCAGTGCTTCACAATCTTATTGCTCAGTTTCTTCCCTAATACTTAAGATAAATATTTATTGCAAATTAAACTGATTTCTTTTTCTTGTTTTACTTTTGGTAGACATGAAAAGCAATGGCACATTGTTCTCTGTTATAATAACTCCTTATAACTTGAGAGACTATTTTCCTTTCTCTAATCTTCTCTTTCTGAGGCTGTGCAAATGCAGTCTCTTCAATATTTGAAAGGAACTCATGTTTTCTGACCTCTGTATAATCCTTAACTGGATCCTCCTCAGTTTGTCACTACCTCTCTGTACCATGATGCCTAAACTGGACTTTGTCTTTTAGTCTCAGCAATACCAATGGTGCTTATACAGCATCCATTCATGTCCAAAGTAAATATATTAACACAGTTCTGGTGGGGATGAAAAATAATGTTCAAAGCAGTGTCTCTGCTGGTGCAATATTTGGAACAGAATAAAGCTACTGGACCACTCAAGACTCAATAAGATTTCTGTTTCATCATATCATAGGCTTTTATTAAGTATAATTGCTGACTATCACTTCATCCGCCGTATACAAGTAAGAGTAGGATAAGCAAATCTATGAAGAATACCTGAGAATTAGTGTTAAGTTGTATATGAAGTCTCATTTTGTATGAGGGCACTGTGTACCTTAGTGGTTTACTCTGTATTTAACAATGTAATTATTCCAGGTAACATGTTCTGAAACCAGGCCTAAACTATATCAATGGAAACTCCTTTTCCTAGCAGACCTTGTCTAAATGAAAAAAAATCTAATAAAACCCAGTTTGAATACAAGGGGCTGTGCTGGGTTTGGTTTAGGCACTCAAACAGTGTGAAGCAGCCGAGACCCCCAGGCAGTTCAGAGGTGCCAACAGGGGTCAGAACTACATTGTCCCACCCCAGCTTTACACCAGCACAGCTGGTTATTGCTCTTTCTAGAGGAGTCTCTTTGTTTAAAAAGTGGTGCCAGACAAGTGGGTGATTCAAGCCCAAAATGTGACCAGGTACAGTAACACGTATTTCCAAGTAAATTCACATAAAAGCGTCTCTGACTGTGACGTATCTTGCACATGCAAAAGACTGTGGGGATGTGTATGTGACAGATGGGGAGTTAGAGCATAAATTGCTTTTCTCATGCACCTTTTGGCCTTTTGCCTTCACACTTGGACACCAAGCTATTATTGCCTGATTAACAGTTCTGCCCTCTCAGCATATAATAAGGGTATCAAGGATAACTGATGGAATACTGAGCCATAAATGTTTTCTTGGCATTTGTTTGGCCTATGCTATTTGGGAACAATAAAAGCATCTCATATTCATAATGATAATACATATATACCATCACAGATCACACCATCAAGCATTCTCCTCCCATCTTATTGTGTTGTGCAAAATGTGGAGATAAACATTAATATGTACTAATAGCATGTAAATACAATTAATCATAATAGAACGTTCCTGACATGTTACCACTGCTGTTGATAAAATATAATTAAAATTGTCTGACCGAATTTTCAGTGTGGCTAGAATTGGCATCTCTATTCTTGCTGTTTATGTGTGCCTATCTAAAGAATGTTACACTTCTAAAAATCCCGTTATTTCATCACGTTCCTGGGAAAAAGCAATGCAGGGCTGCGAGACCTTTAAATGATATAATTAATGAAAAGTCATATAAAAGAATGAAAGCCTGCAAAACGTACACCTACAAAGACTGAAGCTACAACTAACTCCTGAGAGGACAGGAATTTTAGGCACCATTCTCTCAAAAGATTATAAAGAAAATGAAAGAGGCAACACCTGTGTTCCTGAATTTGCATGCCCATTCAATGGGAGAGCATTCAAATCCAAGTTTTGCATTGTTCAGAGACTGTTGGAATCTATTAAACAAGAATTTCACTGAAAGCTCCACAAAGTGATGAAGTCATAAGAGCACTATTGTTTTGGGCAGCAGAAACTGCTTTGGAAAAAAAATAGGCAATATTCTGAGGAGATGACAAAAGTAAGAATGAGGGTAGCATGCAGAAGGTGACCTAGAAACCATTTTTCACTGTCTCTTCCAATGAAAGAATGAGGTGGGATATACTGAAAGCAGCAGGTGGTGGCCTTGGATACAAAGGAAGGGCTTCTTTGTGCGTTGTCAACTCATCCTTGGAACTCCCTGCTGCAGGATGCTGAGGATGCACAAGTTTTGTGCTGGCTCAAGAAGTGTCATGGCAAAGAAACAGGAGAAAAGCCCATAGTCTCTCCTACTCTTGCACGATAGCCAACTTATTCAAGTGGCATGTAATCCCATAACACATAACACAACACCTCAAACAAAATATGATAACAGTGCCGTTATGTTTTTACATGTTTTCAGGTGCACACACACAAACAAGGCCACACCTGCAACTCCTGTTAATGGGAGCGAACTCTTGCTATATTGTACATACAAAAGTAGTAATACAAGGCAACACAGTGTTTTCATTACATATATTTTCCTCTAACATAATTAATTCCACATATTCAGATCCACTATTAGCCAATATCTTTGTCACAAAAGGGAGAGAAAGCAAGACTATCACAACATATTATCATGTTGGTGTAATGAGCTGATGAGATATAAGCCATTACTGTAATTTAAAAATTACTTGCATTTTTAAAGGTCATGCAGCTGTTTTCAGTTATGTAATCCGTAGAATGATGGAGTAGGAACAAAGATAGAGCATAAAATAATTTTACTGCCAACAATATGCACATCACGCACTTGTAGACAATCTTCCTACTTCTTTTTCTGTCTTGATAAATGAAAATTGATGAATTGCATTTTTAAAAGCAGGTTGGGCCAACCTGTTTAACCATGTATCCTGACTAGGTTCACTTGGAATGGAGGCAGTTGTACTTGGAGGTTGTATGAATATAAAGATTAATGAATTTGTACAATTTGGGCATGCAAACCATTTTTATCAGGCATATTCCATTTAGAATAAGCAGTAAACCATATATAAGGGTTGTGTCAAAGTTTACTGAATAGGGCCCTTGGTAGCTAATGTAACATTTCTCCAACAAATCAAAGGTATTGTTCTATGCTCACATGAATATACAGTAGCCATTACCTTAAATTTAAAACTCACTGTGAGCAGCAAACACACTGTGGGGATATGAAGGCCATATTGTATCAGTGGAGTCTGCAGAGATTTTCTTCATACGGCTTTGCCCGGTTGAAATATATGTTGCAGTTGAAAGCTAAAGGGATTACTTTTGAATAGTCATCACAAAGGTTGATTATATTCGTATATCATTTAGCTGGACCCTGCAGGCTATTATTCCATTAGCTGTGCTGGCCCTGCACTGTCAAAAAGTTGATCATATAATGTAAAAAGGTTACATGCTCTGTTAAGGTATGTGAAGTAACTTGAAACAGTAATCTTTTAAGAGCAGTACAGCTGTGTACTTGAAGGTAGATTGCATTTAAAATAAATACCCGCAAAATGGAATAAATACAATGAACCTACTACCTCTGTTCCCTATTTTTCCTTCTTTGAACAGGCCGTATACAATTTGAGTCAGTTAATTGTACCAGGTAAGATATTGGCTAGAGAGTATTTTTTCATCCCCACGTCCCAAGAACTATACCTCAAAATAGCTGCGTCTTTACACGAAACCCTCACGGAAATTGTGTTTCTGGTGAAACAGATATGCTGATTATATTCCCCTTGCACATGCAAACACACACACACACACACACACACACACACATTTTCTTCCGGTGCTTAATAAAATGGATCTTCAGACGGTTCCATTATGTGGATGCCTTAATATTATTTTATGCTAAAACATGGACAGCGCATTAGATTGAAAGCATCTTACTGTTCCATAAGGCAGAGTAATCATGGGCTATCCCTAGATAGCAAATGCTCCCATTGGGGAAACAATACCAACAACACAGGCTAATGAATCACAGCAGTTATTAATCATGGGCATTTGTAAGAGCCACATATAATAGAGATGAACTCTCAAGATTAGAAAGGTTAGGAGGTGGGATCGAGAAAAAGACAGGAGATCATCCAACTGCATTTCAGAATAAGTTTATGGACGAGTATTTGCTTCAGTACAGTCATGCCCATGCTGGCCTCAGTCTTTCTGAGAGGGCAGAGAAAGAGAAACAATTCAGTCCCCTCGGTTCACTCAGCTTTCAGATCCTTGTAGGACAATTTGGCAAAAATAAATAAATAAATAATCACACACATACAAGGCCCTTAGGGCTTATGGCCTAGTTAGAAGTGAGACAGTGCTTCTTTTATTAAACAAAGTTGTTTAATTTAGATTGTAACAGCAAGAGTTGGTTCTCTTTCAGTACATTGTATATATTATTCACAGCAATGAATGAGTCTTTATGAGTACAAATGGGAGACTTTAATGAACTACAGCAAGCACTTGAGCAGGTAGGTTTCTCTGAACAAAGGCTTCACAGATGGATAAGTTTATGAATGAGAAGAATTTATTTCATATGCTTTGAAGAGCCTACTTGGATTATGGCACTATAAAGAAAGTGCCAGGTTTTTCTGGTTTGGGTAAGAAAACCTAATGGGAATATGAATTTTTCCCTGACTAATAACTTCCATTGTTTACTTATTCATATTCAACAGTTCTCAGACAAATTAATCTTCCTCTCTTACATAGTTTGGGCATGTTCCAGACATTTGTACAACAGTGGAAATCTCTCTTGATCTTACATTTTTCAGTTCTGTTTGTTGTTACTCTTGTTTGGGACAGTATAGTATAGCAACAGTTTTACACAAACTATTTGTTGAATATTAATTTTAAATAAGAGATCATATTTTTGACTGTAGGTAGGAAACCAAGGATTTTTCTCAAGGCCAAAATATGACACTGTGTCTTTTGTACACCTGGAAGTTAGAGATCAGAAAAATTCTACACAGATATTGGTGACACAGAGTATTCAGCTTTGAAAAACAATCATCAAGAAGATCACTTCAAACATAAAGAAACACAAACAAAATAGCTGCCAGTTTTTAGTTTACAGTTTTACCTTTACTATCAACAAATTCTACATAAAATCCAAACTACTAGCTTAAAATTTCAATACAGCATCTCATCTCTGGGTCTACTCCAACCCAAGGCAGGGAGAAATTAAGGAAACAATATTTCCAATTCAGTGTCTTTAAACTTTCTCAGTCAAAGGCACTTTTCCAGCAACACGAAGCAGGTGAGCATCTGCCCAGCTGGTTATTTAAAGTTTCCACAGAGCACAGGAGAATTCCCAGATGGCCCAGAGAAGGGTTTCTTTTCTTTCACTACCACCCCTCCCCAGTCCAGATTCGGAATGAAGATCACAACTGGAACCTGCTTGCTCTCTCCTAAAGACAGGACAAGTCCCAGAGGGACCTGCTGAGAAAGCAAACTTCTGAGCAAAGGCTCTTGGAGAAGCTAGACTTGCCCTTGGCTACCCCGAGGAGCTGGTGAGGAGAGAACATACAAGCAGTACAAAAACACTTCTACTACCTCTGTCTCTGCTGAGAGCATGAGCTATCACTAAAGATTGAGCCCAAAAGCTACTCAGAAATCCTTATGAAAGGAAACCCTTGTCTTGCTCACAGAAGCGCTATTTTATAGTCTCAGAGAACTTTTGCCAGTATTTTCAGAGATATTCCTACAGACTTTTACAGAAATGTGTCTACCTCAGTGATATATGCACAGAAGTTTTAACATGTATTTTTGGAGTTATGAACGAAATTTATTCTCATTGCAAAGGGCAAAGAAACACTAAGTGGACTGATGTTTCTGACAACATACTGATCATAACAGAAGCAGCATATTTGTTGCCAATTCGTGAGCAGAATTATCATTTTATCATTTATTCAGTTTAAAACAAAGCAAAGCTAGGTATTTCAGGTGCTCTGGAAATAATTACAATACAGTAGATGTGAAAACACAGATTTCAGACATAGTGATGATTCTGACACCAATTCACGCCAAAGCCACTACACTGAAAAATTCTTGCTGGTTTCCCCCAAATCACTACAATCCTTGTCCTGTAAAACTTTTCAGTACTCTGCTTGAGAATGTACTTTTTGCACTTACTATGCAACTTTCTTGCATGACTACACACAAAACTTTATCCTTTATCCTTTACTCGTATAGACATAGTGCATTTTGTCTGTTAAGTACTTGGTGTAAAGGCACAATTAGAACCTGCAAGACAGGATAGCAGGACATACATTCATACCTGTATTTTGTGAACACCATCTCCTACCCATGGAGGAAAACGTGCCACTGAACAGAGGAGCTCAGTACTACACACTGGCAGTGTGTAATATTTATTTCTGAATATGCAGCTTGGTGTGTCTTCAAAGGACATGGCTGTCAGAGTGCTTAGCACCCCTTTCTCTGAAATTCAGGTTCCTCACAGGTGTCCTAAGGGAGGGAAAGCTGAGAGCACAGATTACTTAAACATGTCCTCTTGCTTAATTCCTGCCATTAGGATACTGAGGTTCAAATACAGTATCAGGCTGCTCTGACTACAAGTATCTCTGATTTTAGTTCTTTTTACTTTATCTCTCTATTTTCACATGAGCATTCTATGTAGCTTTGTTAAGAGTTTCTTGTTCTGCAGGTCTCATTCTTTATGTTCTGTCTTGGCTCTGTGTTTCCTGGCCTCTAAAGGTGTACCTACTCTTCTGTAATCAGATGTAAGAGGACCTCCTCACAGTTGAGACTTTCAGCATGTCCAGTGACTACTCTGCCTGGTGGCTCACAAATCTGAGGTCTTTATAACGTGGGGGTTTTTGCCTGGAAAACCGTCTTCCAAGAGCTTAGCCAAAGGTATCATCTAGGTTCAGAAATGGAAGCCAGTGAGGCAGAGAAAATCCAGCAATGCATCTGCTAAAGACAAAAAAAAAAAAAGAATGCCAGGGAGATTTTTTTTTCTCCTTACTTGAGTTTAGCTTTACATCTTCTAGTGCACCTTAGGCATGAGTGCATTGTCTCTGGCTAAAGGAGATGTAGGGAAGCGTCTGGAAGATTATGTTCTTTAAAAAGAAGATACGGACTCCATTATGGAAGTATCAGTTTTCTTGTGACTGAAGTTGTCTGGGGAGAATATTGTTCCCTGTAGCAGCTGAAGTCCCCTTCTAAGACTGATACAAAGTGCTCCTACTTATCTCTTAAAAATAACCAGCAAAAAAACAGTTGCTGGAAATAAAGGTCCTGATTTATGCAGGGTCCTTGCAGTCACAAGGGGTGTCACGGATATAATGCTATGGGAGATACCTCTCCCACAGACACTTTGGAGAAGGTCCTTTGTCTCAGCCTTCCTCACTGAGATCATACAATCATAGATCAGACCTACTTCTCTTCACCAGGGATTGGGAACAATACTTTCACTGGTCAGAGAAATGTAGAGTGTTTGGTTTCTCCCTCTTAGTTTTTGAATTTATGGCCACGTTCTTCCAGACAACATGGGACAACTTGAAAGACCACTACTTGTCTTCTGTCTTCACAGATAAGTAGAGAACTCCAGCTTTCACGCCAGTCAACCACTTCTTTTGATGAGAAATAGATTCGCATGAAAAAAAGATTACACTGAAAAATGGAAATGGATTTTCTGTTTTATTAGCAGTCAGCATAAGACTTGTGAGCTGCTTTAGAAAGTTATAGAACTACAGAGACTTTCAAGAACATGCCAGTAGAAGCTAGAATTTAAAAATAAATGCTCTGGCTACTCTGGGCCCAATTCTCAAGTGATGCAACCAGTGCAGTTCACTGAAGTTAGCATGGCTATGTCAGCTTTGCCAAATTGCTTCAAAACAGATCTTTTTAGAAAACATTTGACTTCAGGAATTTTAAATTCACTTTGAATTATGCCATACCAATCACGCTGTTTTGCTCTAGGTACAGTAGAGCTTAGAAGAATCCACCAGGCAAAAAAATGTCTTCCTAAAGTAAAAGATGTTGCCCTTGCCACTCCACTCCTCAACCACATTGACAAGGCTGTGATGAGAGTCACCACCAGGTACTCTCAGTGTGGCAGACACTTAATGAGGCTGAGGGGAGGCACATACTTTTAAGCACAAGGGACTGAGAGCAGCAGTGGGTGATCTGGTTTCTTCTGGATCTTTTCCACAACCACAATGTAAGGGCAGAAAAGGAAACAGAGTTATTTACGTGTTGCTGCTCAGTTCTGTCTCTCACAAAGGCACCAGTGGAAGCAGAAGCAGACACCATTTTGGTTACAGCTGCTGCTGGTTTGAAGTCCCTTCCTAAAATGAGGTAAATCATGTGAAGTCACCAGCTGAGAAATAAAGAAAGATTTTTTTCCCCAGGGCACAAGTCTGATAGGGATTCCGGCAGAATTTTTTAAACAAACAAACAAACCCTGTTCCCACAATCCAGGAAATCAATTTTGAAATTATCTTAGGTTTGAAAATATCCTAATTTCCCCAAATTTATAAAGCAAATGTAGAACTTAATATGAATTAGCTGTTTGAACATATTGGGGACCCCTTGACTGTACCATGATCCCTTTCATGGGAAGATATGAGTATCTCTTTGGAAGCTGGATAAGTTCCAAGAATTAGGCAGGAGATTCTTGGTAACAGTAATTTGATAATTTAACAGCAGTCTGTACTCAGATGAATGTTTGGTGCTTTGATAGGAAAGCAGGTCTTCGTGGTAAAAACAATACTGGAGCTTTCTCCTTAAAATCCATGTTGGAATTTGTGTGTTCTGATCAAATCACAGTCCTACCTCATAGCAAACCTCATGAGGTATAATAGACAAAATTTATGGCTATAAATTAGGATAACACATCCCTACTTGGAGGTTTCAGAGTCTCCAAGTAAAGCCTTGTTCCAACAGAAGGAATATTTCACAGGCACAGATCTTGATCGCCCTTCTCTACAGCAGAGCCCTGGTTTGATCCTGCTGTGCAAGTTCATTTACTAGGCACAAAACTAGAAACTGTACTTTGGCTTCTTCTGGGTTCTGCTAGGATTGTACCTATTATACGATGAGCCAGCTGAGAAGGATTTTTGTAATGGGAAGGAATAAAAACGCCAACCTCTCCCCGAAGCTTCGTTTGAGCTGCGCCTGGATTGGTGGTGAACTCTCCAGGCTGTGCCGGAGCAGCGCTCCCGGTAACACGAGCCAAGCATCCTCGGCACCCGCGGGAACCCGGAGTGCACACAGGGAGCACGGCGGGTCACAGGCGAGCCTGCCAGGCTGATGGCAGTGGGATAACAGCCTTGGGAAGGTTTGCTTGCCCGGCTGCAAATCGCTCCAGTGAACTGCTCGCTGTGGCTCTATTTATTTCTTAATCTCTGCACCTCTGTTTAATTCCTCGCTGCTTTAGGGACCTGTTGTAACACAGCAGTTAAAAAAAATATTCACATGTACTGTCGGGCCTCCCCGAAGAGCACTAACTTGACACGCAGGCCGTGACAGCTGGGCTTGGACTACTAAGAAATCTAATCCAGGGTTTCCATCATCTCAGTTGTTGCCTTTCTTTCATTACAGTTTGACTCAGCCCCTAATGGATTCAGCTTTATAAAATCAGAAAAAGAGGAAAAGAAAGCAATTTATTCATGTTTCACTAGAGCTCACAGAAGACATGAATCTTCTCTAAAAATGCAAATTATTTTGTGCCACACAAGTGAGACTGGGCAGCTAAAGCTCTTAGAGGAAGGGCCTTTCCCAGGGCTAATGTTTTTATACCCAGTGATTGAATAAATCGATCCCTTTATTATCACATCTCTTTTACTCTCCTTTTCCTTCAGAAGAACGTAACCAGAGGTACCAAAGCACCCTTTTTAATTCTAAGAAAACTGATTATGCGTGTTAATTTTGTTTTTAATCCCAGGCATATCAAAACAAACACCATAGTCATGCGTAGCAGAAATCAATATCTCTTAAGCATCAAGTTGGTAAAAACAAGGATTTAGTTAGAATCCAAGATGTAAAAGACTAATGTAAAAACTAAGCCCTTATTTATGTAATGTGCCTTTATACAAGCTCAATATAAACCTGAAAGAAACTATTGCAGAAGAGCAGAAATGGTTTACTTGCACTGCATCAAAAATGACCCCATAAGACCTCCTTTACTGAGATAGCCCAGATATTTAATGTGAACATATGTTTTTAAAGGATTTCTTGTCTTATGTCCAGTCATTCTTGTTAATTCATGGGACAGCATACTGCAGATGTGCTCTTTTCTATGTTATATAAAGCAAAAATTACATTTAACAAGTGTAAGGTTGGTCATAAAAAATAAATAAAAATAGACTCTTAAAAGCTGGGAAATCACAAAGTGAAGCTATCAGTCATTCTTATTGAGAAGGGTGAGGACAATGTGAAATAAAACTTGCACATCTATGAAGAGGCATTCCTAATATGCCACCACATGGTTGTTATTTCACATTCTGTACAGGTTACTTTCATCAGCCCAATATTTCTTTCTTTAGGATAAGCTGCAATGCACATTTTCACTAGATGCCCTTTCTAGTCACCGACTTCAATTTTAACAGTAATTAAATTAAACATTTTGAACCCGTTTAACATCTGCAAGTCCATTTTCTTGAAAGAACAGACAACAAAGTCAGTGTTAGTTTTTGTGCGTTCTACTTCCGGGTAAGAACTTCAAACTACATGTTTGTTTAACAGATTTGTTGATGCAATTGTTTAATATGCAAATAAAACAACTTTCAGATTAGTTTCCTAATACTAGTACAAATCTAAGTACCAATTTGTGCATAATATTCACATGTAAACTAACCATACCATTATGATTGGTATTTAATTCTGTATGGTTTTACTCCTTCCTGAGTGCAGAGGAGATAAGCAATACCTTAAAAGGAATATTCTCTTCTACTTTTTTGCTGACACTAAAGATCTTCATCTTTCATAATGGCATTTGTAGCCAAGTAACTGTTCTTTCAAAAAGTTGGTATAAGATGGCATATTCAAATACTTTATACAAGGAATTTCTGACTAGAAACTACTCTTACAGATTTGGTACGGCCTGAATTCAAGCCAAGACATGGAACCAAAACTGGCTTGTGAGGTACTGAGGTCAGATTTGTCAACACATAGAGGACAGACAGAAAAGTTGCTCTTCAACAAGATGGATGGAGTCCACAGTAATTCAACAGTGAGACTTCAACAGTTTAAATCTTTCCCAAAAGTGGGAATTTCTTGAGTAACACAGTCCCACCACCTCAGACTTGGAAAATTCCACCAGGCTTAAATCTAAGTTTAGTTCTTTGTAATACCTGGGTACAGCTGTGAAGGGGAGAGATCAGATTAGACAAAGTAACATGTGAGTGACTTGCACAGACCCTGAGACTTTGATTTGAAGCACAACTGAGGGTCTCATTTTGATGTGTTATGTTACTGAAAACATTACCCGGTTCAGACCAGAATGACTACGTCCATGAAGGTACATCTGTAAAACAGTTAAATCACTTCTAAATTTTGGTCAGTCTTTCTTGCTATTCATTGTTCTGGACATCTAAGTGGAATTCAGAGAGAGGAATCATTCTATGGTCTCCTAGGACATTGTTAATTTAGAGATGGTCAAGTTCACCTATAATAAAAGCATAGACATCTCAAATACACATCTCTTTTATATACTTACATTAATATTATTGTTTGTAATGGCAAAATAGCTTCACAATTAGCAACTATATGAAAAGGCAAATTTAGTATGAAATTTGTTTTCCTGTTTTATAGGAAAAACATGTCACAGAGAGAAATAGTTACAACCCAGCTCCCCATGAGCTTTTAAGTAATGCTATAACAAAACAAAGTATTTTATTATAACTTAGTCTAAAGTTTAATCACACATGCACACACAAAAATGATTTATAAATAAATAAACACTATAGCTACTGGTATTTTAAAAGCAGTTTTAGTAGAGAAGTTTAAATTATGAAATGAGAGATTTATTTGAAGAGTTCTTGATCTCTTTATGTACAACTAAATTCAGTAAGACAACGTTAACTAATTATTTTGTATATAATATGTTTGCTAAGGACATACCTATTCACCAAAAGTAAGGGTAAACAAACAGCCTAGTATAAACTGCAGCACTGCTAAATTACTGGTTCAGGTCTGGACTGAATCCTGACTTTCTACAACTTCACAAGTCTCTTTATTAACCACTGGGGAAATTGGTACTAGATGGCTGTAATTTTAATAACCTGAACTGAATTCTTCCACTACTGGCAAGTGAAACATGTTCATTCTAATGAAACATTTTTTACACAGCTAGTAAATGTTTTCAGTAAAACGTGGGATCGAAGCTTCTACCTTGCACTCAAGTCAGCAACTCAAGTCACAGAATCACAGAATCATGGAATTGTTAGGGTTGGAAGGGACCTCTGGAGATCATCTAGTCCAACCCCTCTGCCAAGGCAGAGTCAGCTAAAGCAAGTCACAAAGGAACACATCCATGTGGGCTTGGAATGTCTCCAGAGAGCGGGACTCCACGACCTCCCTGGGCAGCCTGTTCCAGAGCTCTGCCACTCTCAGCATAAAGAAGTCCTTCCTCATGTTGAGGTGAAACTTCTTGTGTTTTAGTCTATGGACATTGCTCCTCATCCTGTCACTGGGCATGATGTGCACTGATGAGATCCCTTCTCTGTCTTCTCCAGACCAAACAGGCCCAGCTCCTGCAGTCTCTCCCCATAAGAGAGATGTTCCAGTCTCCTCATCATCTTTGTGGCCCTCTCCAGTGGCTCATCTTAAAACAATTAATCTTAAGATTAAAATCATAATGATAAAAAATTTAAAAACTTAATCTTAAAACTGTATTTGTATTTCCTCTCTCCCCAGCTATACTAAGATTATGGTTGAACCTCACTTCTAAAGTTGTGATAAAAAATTAGGAAAAGGGGGGAGAGAAATGAAAAACACACTAACTAGGATCCTCAATAGTCTTTAAACAGACCATAAAGAATTATCTTGAATACAAAGGAGCCATAAAGAGCATCATATGCTACTCTCCCAAAACTGAGTCACTGAATCACAGGCATCAAGGAGTGCCTGAGGATCTCAGTTTTTCAGTTTACAAGCTTGAATCAATACCTTTAGAATTTTATAGTCCAACTGTAGCATTTATATAATATAATCTTCTTTGTTGAAATATTGACGCCCCCCTTAAGAAAAGTCCCTAATGTTTATTTTTAACACAAAAAGGTTATATAATATCAATCAAAGGTTACATTTTTACCTACATGCTTCTACGTACTGTTCTTTTAAATGCAAGTCTTGACTATATAAAGAGAGTAAATAGAAAAACCAGCAGTCTTAGGACACTGTAAAGTAAAGGATTAAAAGTTAAGTTTTGAAAAAAGGACATGAATTTTTTGTCATTTTTCATTCTTTCTTTTTTTCAGACATTTAAACAAATCATGACATCTTAATTCAAGAATACATCCTACACTGGTGAGAAAATGTGATTTGGCAAAAATGTAACATGCCAGCTCTTAAAGATAACTTTGAAAAGCTCACACAACATACCACAGAGCACATGCACTGCATCTTCTGACATTTCCAGAACAAGTTAGCAAGCCTAGAACATTTAGGGACTCCTTTACAAACAGAAGATCAGGCAAAAATCAGCCACTAAGGACCACAAATCGCATTTTTTGTTTCTTTCAAATCCCTGCTCCCACTTTTTGGGTGACCAGGTAAAACTTATAGAAGATACAAATCTTTCCTTCTTTGAGTGCTGATGCTTTCTACTGTTTCACTACACCTATGCACTACAAATCCTTTCTCTCTCTCTCCCTTTATCCCAAGTATCCAAAGTCTTCTAGGACAGCTTCACCGAACTCTTCTCTCCATTTTTTTCCCCCAAGGAGGTTAAAAGTTTTCTTCAAATATCTAATGCAGTGGTATTTGCCTAATTCTGCAGACAACTCAAAGCAATATCCCTTGAGTGAGCCTCTTTTTCCAGTCTCAATTCAATTAGGTTGTTATCTTTAAATTCAAACAACGGCACTTTGCTATCGAACCAAACTTCATCTCTGATTATTTAGCCAACGCTGTGAGGAGAGAATAAGAAGCCCCTATCAGGAAAGAATTGCAAGAAAAAGGTGGAAGAAATCCCTGAAGACATCAAAAATGTGAAAAGAAGGATGAAGGAAAAAAGAGCTGAAATTGTCATGAACAATACAGTAATATTATTTTTTTCAAACAATTAAGGAACAAGACAATACAGGGGAAAACCATAAGTCACTAAAAGTTTAGTTACCACATAAGGTTGTATTCTGACACTGCTTACTGTGGAAGCTTCCCCTGAACTTTTCAACATGCAAGAAGGAAGGTACAGATGCCTCTAATATATTGCTCTTAATTAAAAGTAGAATCAGGGCCTCTGTAGTTTGACAGGCCTGTCAGAAATTCCCTTGGATAGCCAGGAGAACTTAGCTGTTTTGCAGTCACTTTGTATCCTGCTCATTTGCCACTGAGACAGAAACCTGCTCTCTGCTACAACCCAGGAACATCAACTTGACACCCTCTGCACCTCTGAATAGCTGATGACTACCTGGTTTTAAACTGAACTCTAACACTGATTTTCATGATGCCAAGATACTGGAGAGAATTTTGTAAAATGTAAAAGCTGAAAGTTTTCAGGGTATAGGCAGAAAAATATGACTTAGTCCACTTTATTTTATGACGACCACACAAAGACAACAGAGCACCGATGTCAGGTACCACATCTCTGTAAATTGCATTGTTCTCCTCTTTCTCTTAGTGTCCTTACAATAAAATAGTGGGAAATAGCATCATTAAATCATTACACGTTTCTTCTTAATTTTTTTTTTCCTCAGTAAAACAAACACACAGACAAAAAAGAAAAAGTTGAAAGAGAACTCAAGGAATAAAAGATAACAGCAGAAAGGTGAAATGTATTCTTCGGATGGTGGTCACTAAGGAAGACCTCCAGCAGAGATCCACATCAGCGTTTTTATTTTTTAGATGAGAGAGGAACAGTCCCAAACTGAAATACCCTTAGAGGATTAGAGCAAACTGACAAATAAACCAGGCAAGAAAAGGGTATTTGCTCAAGAGGTTTAAAGGACACATATACATGTATTGCTTAATAATATGAAGTGCCAAACAAGACATTAATTAAAAGCAAGAATGTGCCACGGTAGGAGAGTCCAGTAAAAATCTAACTTTCATACCAGGCAAATTAGCTACAACTCTAATACAGGACATAATGATAGATAAGTAAATTAAAATGCTATAAGGAGGAAAAGAAATCAAGATAGTTTTTGCAGAGATCTCATGAGGTTATTTTCTTTTGAGGAAAACATGAGATCTGGATGAATATTACCTGGTTGATTAGATTTCCAGAATGCTTCAGATACCTTCTCTGGATTAACAACTAGTTAAAGATAGAAACTAAAGGTAAGAATAGATGGATTGATTTTCATTAGGAGGACACACCAGTAGTGAATTCAACAGGGATCTAAGGCTGAATTTGTATAGAAAATGTTTTAAAAAACCCCAAAGAACACCACAAAATGTTAGTGAACAGCAAAGTGATAGAACCTACTGCTGATACAAAATTACACAGGGTAATCAAAATAAAACTTTAAAGAACTTCAAAAAGATTTTGTGACCGGGCAATAAAGCATCAGATAAAATTCAGTTTTGATAAATGCAAATTAATGCACATATGGAAAATGTCTCTTATGCACTGGAAGATTGCAAGCTTCAGCTTGATAGAAAGATGACTGATGGGGGGGATATAAAGACATGTACCTATTTTCATGAGTGCCATGAAGAAAAAGAGTGAGAAATGATAATTCACTCTTTCTTATAGAGCCAAAGTTGAGGGACAACAACTGAAGCTGCAAAACAATGAGCTAAGGGCAGATTCAAGGATGTTGTATTTCAGTTGTGAAATTCAATGAGGTGTCTTGGCTGCCAAAGTCATGCAACAGTAAGAAACGCACTGGAGAAGTGAATGGACAAATACAGAAAAGCCTATTAAGTATAGTGGGATCCAGATTCAAATTCTTTTTCAGAAAGTCCCTAACTTGCAGGCTGCTTAAGATGTGGAGAGAATACCAGGCAGAAGAATTGTTTCCAAATTTCCTGTCCTTATATTTTTTCCTAATCTTTTAGCCACTGCTGGACAGACACCAGACTAGACAGCCTTTGATCTGGCTTACTACAGTAATTTTTTCAGTATATCATGTTGCTATGAGAAAAGCACAATCTCTAATCACAGAGATTAGAGAAGGGTTAACATAAAAAACCTACATAGAAAGTCTTCCAATTTTCCACGTAGGAAAGAAGACTTCCTGCAAAACTCTCTCTGGGGATTTTTGTCACTCTCTCAATTTCATCTTTTTGGTGACTAAAACTCATTCTATTAAATTTGACGTTTTCTGAGCATTAACACCTATTTGGCTTTCACTCAAAAGCTACTAACAAATGATGGTTTGTGAGTGCTGATGTCTTCAAGATATCAAATGATTATTTTTTTCTTGCAAAAATAAGAGTAATTCTGCCTGTTGTGCTAACGTAAAAGCATCCAGACTGTTTTTATCAACAGCAGAACACAACAGCATCATCATGGAAAGATTGGATGCTAAATTGTTACCTCAAGACTTTACTCAAGAGCTAGATCTCTTGCTCTGTATACTGAAATTGGGAGCACACTACTAGTTATTAAAAATCCCAACCCAAGCACTGATATTTACAAACAGCAGCACCATTTCCTAGAGCGAGTGGAGTTTGCAGGCTAGTCTTCAGCTTGCAGATCGTCTGCAGCTGCCCTGTGGGAGGACAGTTTTTATAAATAAAATATTTGTGAACAGCGGTAGTTACAGCATTATTACAAAGTCCAAAAAAAGATATCAAAGGGCAGTGTTGCATGTGTTGAACAACAAGTCTGCATCTTTTTTTCCCTGAACAGCTGTATACTTCCATACCATGCCCAGAAAAACAGAATTTTTTAAGGTTGTTTAAAACACAATGCAAGACATATTTTTCAAAAACTGGTGCTATTACTTTTGTGTGTACATGGAATTAATTTTACCAACAGAATTGTTACCACTTTTATATATTTTGCATTTAAAAGTCTGAAATCACTGTTTTCTCCCTAACTCTCTTTCCCAGTGGAAGTGTTAAAGGCTAGAGCAGGTTGAGAAAACCTCTTAAAAATGAGGCAAAATTGCCTTCAAATTTTATGCACTCCTGTGCTGACCAAGTGTTAGTGCTCTTGCCTTTGCTCAGGCTCCCTCATTTCTGGCAGAATAACCTAAAGCAACTGTGGAAGGACCATGGAGACAGGTAATGGGTAAAGTAGTCCACAGGAAGATGAACACATCTCTAGTCCACATCATCTTGTAACTGAGTCTCTGCCAACAGCTTCAAAGTTGACAATATGCACCTATCCCCATTCTTTCAAGCATTGTATGGCTACTGTCCTCTTCTCTGAGGGACTTTGATCCAGCATTGGTCTCTAAGGCCATAGGAAACAGTCCACAGAATAGTGGTTTTAATCGAAATGTTGATGTGAAGGCTGCACACTAGTTTGCAACACATCTTGAGGCTTTTTCAAATAACTTGGGAACTGCCTTAACTCCTTGTTGATGTGGGATAATTCCAATTCCTGTGTGTTTACTGCCTAAGTGGGGAGGACTTAGGCAGGTACAGGCTTCACGTTTTCTCTGTTAAGAAAAATCACAACAACTTCAGGATTTGGGTTGTAATGAAAAAAACCTTCTTCCTATGCTATTCTTCCTAGTGTTCAACAGATTCGATTTATAGAAACCTGTGTTTGAGTGAAAATTCTAAGTAACTACTGGATAATATGTTTATAATACGTCTATCACAGTGGGACAGACCAGAAACCTGCACGAATGTATGAAAACAAGTTCATCACAATACATCACCCAGCCCTAAGTGTAGGCCAGCAACGAGTCTGCCAGCCACAGAGGCAGTAATACAATGTGATACACAGTCTTAGTTCTTTGTAAGCAGAACATTGCACTGAGTTGATTAATGTGAAAAGCACAGATGATCCAAGGACATACTTTGGGATTAAATATTACTACCAGACCTGCACATCCTGCAGTAAAACCTGGCAAGATTTTTAATCCTTTAAAGTATTGTTATCACATCACTGTTCAGATTTTCAGAGATGCTGTCACTGGGACAAATACAAATATCAGTATTGATCTTGCTGTTACTCATACACAGTGTCATTTGCTTCAATCAAAGACTGTAAAATACAGTTGAGCCTCAATTTTGCATGACCACCAAGCACAAGCTTTATGGGTGGCAGTAATTTATGACAAAAATTTAAGGCAATCTCTGGGATTTCTAGGGTAACATACCATACAAGTAGGAATTGTTGAAAAGCAATAGTTTTGCAGGCAGATTTGAGTCAGATTTCCCAAAGAATCTCTGGATCTCATGAAGCTACTAGTACCAGTATTTAAAAAACCCTCTTATTGTCTTCTGCTGTACTAATACAAAACTGTTCAGTTTGATTCCTAACAGTTATTGTCCACAACTGAACATGGCAGCATTGGCTACAGAAGACTTGGACATTAATCTTTTAAAATTCTGTAATTTTAATTTTACTTATTCATAGGAAATGCCTACCACAAGCTCACAAAAAAGAACCACCCACTGTTTTGGGGATGAATGTGTGTGTTGACAAGGCCATCCCTGTGGCTTCAATGATGCATTTTTATAAAAGAGTCACTGCTCTCCATTCTTCTAGTAATCACAGCATCTTTAGAACTAACCTTGCCAAGCAAGCTTCCAATGCAGATTTTGTTTCCTGCAGATACTTCAGTGTTGAAATAGGAACTATACAGAACATTCCTGGATTATATTATCTAAGCTGAGAGTCAAAGACATCTTGTATTCCTTTGAGTAGGATGTAGCAGTTGGAGAAGACCTTAGCTAAGTATCATCCCTAAACAGGGGGTTTTTTTGTTTATTTGTTGTTGTTTGTTATTTTTTAGTAGACTTGTGCCTGTTGTTCCCCTTTCACTTGTTCTATCTTTGGTGTAGTATAGTATACATAATTTAAATAACCAGGGAATCTCTCTGGGCTCAAAACCACCTGCTGGCTTATATTAGCTAATTAATGGTGATTTATCCAAGTTACTAATTTGAGTGGAGCTGACTGCCTTTAGGAATTTTGAGAACGTTGTAAGAATTTTGATTATAATTATGCTTATTTGATGGGCAGTCTACTTAAAATACTTTAAAAAAAAAATTGCCTGCCAGCTGATTTTTAACTGTGCCAAATGAATGACTTTGTGTTGTTTCCTGCTCAAGATCAGGTAGTTTGTTTACTCTGATGCTCGATTTCATCTTTGTCTGGCTCCCTATCATTTTCCCTTTTACATCAGGGTTTATTTGCCTAGCTTTGAAACAATGACTGCTTGAAAAATAGTCCTGATCTTGAACCTGCGCAGCTTAATCATTTTCACAAAAACTAATATAGCAGATTCATTTTAGCCAAACTTCTCTGTCATGCTGACCTGATTCCCAGGGCCTGAAAGTGTGAATTTAATGGTGGTGCAACGTCTGATGTAAGAATATAATAGAAACCTCTCAGCAGTATATCTATTGGATCAGTGTAATTTCTTTTTTCTCTACTGGTCTCAATGTCTCTTAAGGCAATCTAGTCTGCAGACAGCAAAGGGGGCCAGCCTTCTCTTTTACTGTGATCCCAATGCTACTTATACTAAACAAAGAATCAAGTCCCTCGATAAGGTAGGCAGTAGACATAAGCACATAATCCTAGAGGAAAATTTACTCTATTAAAAAACTTATTCTTTTGCTGTGAATTTAAGAGGATACTACCATGAGGTCTATCCTGAAGACCAGAAAATACAGTTATTACAGTTTGGCTGTATTACTATTGCTTTTTAACTTTAGGGACAAGGAAATTTTTCTCTTAATCATTTTCAGGTACCAAAAATGAGAATTATATACTGCATTCTCTGAAGAGTAATGAGAACCTGGTGGTAGATACGTTGGCTTCCAGTACACATTTGTAGATGAAAATTTAACAGAATTAAAATAATTCTCAAAACTGAAGCAACTGCTTCCAGTGTAATTCAAGCATGAGAAATTCTAGTTTTGCTGGATTTGGTGTCATACAAATACTTAAGATTGTGCAAATTCTTTCCACAGAAACTTCTATAATGAAAGAAACTTAGGATATGACCCAGCATAAGAGTGCTGTCTTTATTCTTTAATATAAATTGTTAGGTTATTCTTTATACAAAGCTTTCTGTCAAAGTCTTGTCTACTACTGATGAGATGGGGGAAATGGTAGATGTTTCCTAAAATTCCCAGCCTATTTTATATGAGAAAGTATATAAAAGCTATAATTTGTAGAATATATCTTTAAAACTGGAGTGCTACATTTAGGCATTTAATCCCACATCTTTGACTGAAATCCAAGAAGTGCAAGGTAATAAAAGATAATAAAAAGAATGGTCCTGGAATAAAACTTTTGTTCAGAATCAGAATCAACTGTACTTGAATCATTTTGGATAGATGATTTTCTAACATACTCTTTCAAAACTTCCAAAATTACACAAATTTCCTTCTCTCTCTAGGTTTCTTATAAATAAAGTGTATATTTCCATTGGGAGTTCCGAATAATCAACATCTCAAACTGCTTTAAATATTTAGATATGGCTTTCACTGCCTAATTATAAATAGCCAGTATTAAAGAGATATGACCTTAGGTTTTGGTCATATCATATCATATCACATTCTCTTCTTGAATAATGAAAGATTAGAGAAGAATAATGGATAGCTGTGATCTTCTGTGATTATTTAAGGAAAAAAAAGATGTATTAGAGAGAAAAAGTGAGGTTTCAACATTTACAAAGCAAATTGGTGGCAAAGAGGGAAATAAACTGCTATCTCATAGTGCACGACCCTCAGTGCCTTGTCCTCTCCAAATATTACTCTCTATGTGCTTTCCTGGTAGTTTGAGTCCTTCCTGTGGTGTCAAATGTTGCTTAGTATGAAAATCAGACTCCATCAATTTTTGTCCAGTTTAGGCTGCTCTTTATTATTACTCTTTTCCTCTCTGAATAGTGTTCAATGAAATAAAGCAGAGACATTCAAAGTAATTTTTTCACCGTTTATTCTTTAAAAATTATCTTACTATCAAGTAAAAAGTGAGACAAAGGACAGATGTGTTACAGTTCACTTCTGCAGGTGAACTTGTTCAGCCACATCACAGCAAAAGCTACAGGGCTTTTGTTGTCTTCTCCAGCAAAATAACTAACCCTACTGTTAGTATTTTCACTACAAAAAACACACCTTTTTTGGCAGCGAAGACAAAGCCAACTCTCCCTCCAGTTTCTCTACAATCTTTGATCTCTTAATTCCCATTTCTCCTTCCCCTTGATGTTCTGGTCTCTCTGATCTCTGTTCATCACTACCATATATGTCTGTATAAGCTCCCACTCGTAATAAGTTTAGGACAACCAGAACCTCATCCTTCATTTCTGGCAGACATGCATTTCTTTGGAAATAAAAAACTAGGCAATCTTGCAGTTTCATTTTAGACTAGTTCATCAATGATGGTCTGCAGGACGTTTTGATTACGATGCCCAGATTCAATAAGCAAGTCAGTGAGTGAATCATGTCTATGAACCCCAGACTTACAAGATTTTATAATAATGAAAAATATGTAAAAGGAAATACAAGGGACTCTGTCACATCATTTCATATTTAAAGTATTGTCTGANATTTATAAATAAATAAACACTATAGCTACTGGTATTTTAAAAGCAGTTTTAGTAGAGAAGTTTAAATTATGAAATGAGAGATTTATTTGAAGAGTTCTGGATCTCTTTATGTACAACTAAATTCAGTAAGACAATGTTAACTAATTATTTTGTATATAATATGTTTGCTAAGGACATACCTATTCACCAAAAGTAAGGGTAAACAAACAGCCTAGTATAAACTGCAGCACTGCTAAATTACTGGTTCAGGTCTGGACTGAATCCTGACTTTCTACAACTTCACAAGTCTCTTTATTAACCACTGGGGAAATTGGTACTAGATGGCTGTAATTTTAATAACCTGAACTGAATTCTTCCACTACTGGCAAGTGAAACATGTTCATTCTAATGAAACATTTTTTACACAGCTAGTAAATGTTTTCAGTAAAACGTGGGATCGAAGCTTCTACCTTGCACTCAAGTCAGCAACTCAAGTTGTAGAATCACAGAATCATGGAATTGTTAGGGTTGGAAGGGACCTCTGGAGATCATCTAGTCCAACCCCTCTGCCAAGGCAGAGTCAGCTAAAGCAAGTCACAAAGGAACACATCCATGTGGGCTTGGAATGTCTCCAGAGAGCGGGACTCCACGACCTCCCTGGGCAGCCTGTTCTAGAGCTCTGCCACTCTCAGCATAAAGAAGTTCTTCCTCATGTTGAGGTGAAACTTCTTGTGTTTTAGTCTATGGACATTGCTCCTCATCCTGTCACTGGGCATGATGTGCACTGATGAGATCCCTTCTCTGTCTTCTCCAGACCAAACAGGCCCAGCTCCTGCAGTCTCTCCCCATAAGAGAGATGTTCCAGACTCCTCATCATCTTTGTGGCCCTCTCCAGTGGCTCATCTTAAAACAATTAATCTTAAGATTAAAATCATAATGATAAAAAATTTAAAAACTTAATCTTAAAACTGTATTTGTATTTCCTCTCTCCCCAGCTATACTAAGATTATGGTTCAACCTCACTTCTAAAGTTGTGATAAAAAATTAGGAAAAGGGGGGAGAGAAATGAAAAACACACTAACTAGGATACTCAATAGTCTTTAAACAGACCATAAAGAATTACCTTGAATACAAAGGAGCCATAAAGAGCATCATATGCTACTCTCCCAAAACTGAGTCACTGAATCACAGGCATCAAGGAGTGCCTGAGAATCTCAGTTTTTCAGTTTACAAGCTTGAATCAATACCTTTAGAATTTTATAGTCCAACTGTAGCATTTATATAATATAATCTTCTTTGTTGAAATATTGACGCCCCCCTTAAGAAAAGTCCCTAATGTTTATTTTTAATACAAAAAGGTTATATAATATCAATCAAAGGTTACATTTTTACCTACATGCTTCTACGTATTGTTCTTTTAAATGCAAGTCTTGACTATATAAAGAGAGTAAATAGAAAAACCAGCAGTCTTAGGACACTGTAAAGTAAAGGATTAAAAGTTAAGCTTTGAAAAAAGGACATGAATTTTTTGTCATTTTTCATTCTTTCTTTTTTTCAGACATTTAAACAAATCATGACATCTTAATTCAAGAATACATCATACACTGGTGAGAAAATGTGGTTTGGCAAAAATTTAACATGCCAGCTCTTAAAGATAACTTTGAAAGCTCGCACAACATACCACAGAGCACACGCACTGCCTCTTCTGACATTTCCAGAACAAGTTAGCAAGCCTAGAACCTTTAGGGACTCCTTTACAAACAGAAGATCAGGCAAAAATTAGCCACAAAGGACCACAAATTGCATTTTTTGTTTCTTTCAAATCCCTGCTCCCACTTTTTGGGTGACCAGGTAAAACTTATAGAAGATACAAATCTTTCCTTCTTTGAGTGCTGATGCTTTCTACTGTTTCACTACACCTATGCACTACAAATCCTTTCTCTCTCTCTCCCTTTATCCCAAGTATCCAAAGTCTTCTAGGACAGCTTCACCGAACTCTTCTCTCCATTTTTTTCCCCCAAGGAGGTTAAAAGTTTTCTTCAAATATCTAATGCAGTGGTATTTGCCTAATTCTGCAGACAACTTAAAGCAATATCCCTTGAGTGAGCCTCTTTTTCCACTCTCAATTCAATTAGGTTGTTATCTTTAAATTCAAACAACGGCACTTTGCTATCGAACCAAACTTCATCTCTGATTATTTAGCCAACGCTGTGAGGAGAGAATAAGAAGCCCCTATCAGGAAAGAATTGCAAGAAAAAGGTGGAAGAAATCCCTGAAGACATCAAAAATGTGAAAAGAAGGATGAAGGAAAAAAGAGCTGAAATTGTCATGAACAATACAGTAATATTATTTTTTTCAAACAATTAAGGAACAAGACAATACAGGGGAAAACCATAAGTCACTAAAAGTTTAGTTACCACATAAGGTTGTATTCTGACACTGCTTACTGTGGAAGCTTCCCCTGAACTTTTCAACATGCAAGAAGGAAGGTACAGATGCCTCTAATATATTGCTCTTAATTAAAAGTAGAATCAGGGCCTCTGTAGTTTGACAGGCCTGTCAGAAATTCCCTTGGATAGCCAGGAGAACTTAGCTGTTTTGCAGTCACTTTGTATCCTGCTCATTTGCCACTGAGACAGAAACCTGCTCTCTGCTACAACCCAGGAACATCAACTTGACACCCTCTGCACCTCTGAATAGCTGATGACTACCTGGTTTTAAACTGAACTCTAACACTGATTTTCATGATGCCAAGATACTGGAGAGAATTTTGTAAAATGTAAAAGCTGAAAGTTTTCAGGGTATAGGCAGAAAAATATGACTTAGTCCACTTTATTTTATGACGACCACACAAAGACAACAGAGCACCGATGTCAGGTACCACATCTCTGTAAATTGCATTGTTCTCCTCTTTCTCTTAGTGTCCTTACAATAAAATAGTGGGAAATAGCATCATTAAATCATTACATGTTTCTTCTTAATTTTTTTTTTTCCTCAGTAAAACAAACACACAGACAAAAAAGAAAAAGTTGAAAGAGAACTCAAGGAATAAAAGATAACAGCAGAAAGGTGAAATGTATTCTTCGGATGGTGGTCACTAAGGAAGACCTCCAGCAGAGATCCACATCAGCGTTTTTATTTTTTAGATGAGAGAGGAACAGTCCCAAACTGAAATACCCTTAGAGGATTAGAGCAAACTGACAAATAAACCAGGCAAGAAAAGGGTATTTGCTCAAGAGGTTTAAAGGACACATATACATGTATTGCTTAAATCAGTCTCAATACAAAAATAATATGAAGTGCCAAACAAGACATTAATTAAAAGCAAGAATGTGCCACGGTAGGAGAGTCCAGTAAAAATCTAACTTTCATACCAGGCAAATTAGCTACAACTCTAATACAGGACATAATGATAGATAAGTAAATTAAAATGCTATAAGGAGGAAAAGAAATCAAGATAGTTTTTGCAGAGATCTCATGAGGTTATTTTCTTTTGAGGAAAACATGAGATCTGGATGAATATTACCTGGTTGATTAGATTTCCAGAATGCTTCAGATACCTTCTCTGGATTAACAACTAGTTAAAGATAGAAACTAAAGGTAAGAATAGATGGATTGATTTTCATTAGGAGGACACACCAGTAGTGAATTCAACAGGGATCTAAGGCTGAATTTGTAGAGTAAATGTTTTAAAAAACCCCAAACAACACCACAAAATGTTAGTGAACAGCAAAGTGATAGAACCTACTGCTGATACAAAATTACACAGGGTAATCAAAATAAAACTTTAAAGAACTTCAAAAAGATTTTGTGGCTGGGCAATAAAGCATCAGATAAAATTCAGTTTTGATAAATGCAAATTAATGCACATATGGAAAATGTCTCTTATACACTGGAAGATTGCAAGCTTCAGCTTGATAGAAAGATGACTGATGGGGGGGATATAAAGACATGTACCTATTTTCATGAGTGCCATGAAGAAAAAGAGTGAGAAATGATAATTCACTCTTTCTTATAGAGCCAAAGTTGAGGGACAACAACTGAAGCTGCAAAACAATGAGCTAAGGGCAGATTCAAGGATGTTGTATTTCAGTTGTGAAATTCAATGAGGTGTCTTGGCTGCCAAAGTCATGCAACAGTAAGAAACACACCGGAGAAGTGAATGGACAAATACAGAAAAGCCTATTAAGTATAGTGGGATCCAGATTCAAATTCTTCTTCAGAAAGTCCCTAACTTGCAGGCTGCTTAAGATGTGGAAAGAACACCAGGCAGAAGAATTGTTTCCAAATTTCCTGTCCTTATATTTTTTCCTAATCTTTTAGCCACTGCTGGACAGACACCAGACTAGACAGCCTTTGATCTGGCTTACTACAGTAATTTTTTCAGTATATCATGTTGCTATGAGAAAAGCACAATCTCTAATCACAGAGATTAGAGAAGGGTTAACATAAAAAACCTACATAGAAAGTCTTCCAATTTTCCACGTAGGAAAGAAGACTTCCTGCAAAACTCTCTCTGGGGATTTTTGTCACTCTCTCAATTTCATCTTTTTGGTGACTAAAACTCATTCTACTAAATTTGACGTTTTCTGAGCATTAACACCTATTTGGCTTTCATTCAAACGCTACTAACAAATGATGGTTTGTGAGTGCTGATGTCTTCAAGATATCAAATGATTATTTTTTTCTTGCAAAAATAAGAGTAATTCTGCCTGTTGTGCTAACGTAAAAGCATCCAGACTGTTTTTATCAACAGCAGAACACAACAGCATCATCATGGAAAGATTGGATGCTAAATTGTTACCTCAAGACTTTACTCAAGAGCTAGATCTCTTGCTCTGTATACTGAAATTGGGAGCACACTACTAGTTATTAAAAATCCCAACCCAAGCACTGATATTTACAAACAGCAGCACCATTTCCTAGAGCGAGTGGAGTTTGCAGGCTAGTCTTCAGCTTGCAGATCGTCTGCAGCTGCCCTGTGGGAGGACAGTTTTTATAAATAAAATATTTGTGAACAGCGGTAGTTACAGCATTATTACAAAGTCCAAAAAAAGATATCAAAGGGCAGTGTTGCATGTGTTGAACAACAAGTCTGCATCTTTTTTTCCCTGAACAGCTGTATACTTCCATACCATGCCCAGAAAAACAGAATTTTTTAAGGTTGTTTAAAACACAATGCAAGACATATTTTTCAAAAACTGGTGCTATTACTTTTGTGTGTACATGGAATTAATTTTACCAACAGAATTGTTACCACTTTTATATATTTTGCATTTAAAAGTCTGAAATCACTGTTTTCTCCCTAACTCTCTTTCCCAGTGGAAGTGTTAAAGGCTAGAGCAGGTTGAGAAAACCTCTTAAAAATGAGGCAAAATTGCCTTCAAATTTTATGCACTCCTGTGCTGACCAAGTGTTAGTACTCTTGCCTTTGCTCAGGCTCCCTCATTTCTGGCAGAATAACCTAAAGCAACTGTGGAAGGACCATGGAGACAGGTAATGGGTAAAGTAGTCCACAGGAAGATGAACACATCTCTAGTCCACATCATCTTGTAACTGAGTCTCTGCCACAGCTTCAAAGTTGACAATATGCACCTATCCCCATTCTTTCAAGCATTGTATGGCTACTGTCCTCTTCTCTGAGGGACTTTGATCCAGCATTGGTCTCTAAGGCCATAGGAAACAGTCCACAGAATAGTGGTTTTAACTGAAATGTTGATGTGAAGGCTGCACACTAGTTTGCAACACATCTTGAGGCTTTTTCAAATAACTTGGGAACTGCCTTAACTCCTTGTTGATGTGGGATAATTCCAATTCCTGTGTGTTTACTGCCTAAGTGGGGAGGACTTAGGCAGGTACAGGCTTCACGTTTTCTCTGTTAAGAAAAATCACAACAACTTCAGGATTTGGGTTGTAATGAAAAAAACCTTCTTCCTATGCTATTCTTCCTAGTGTTCAACAGATTCGATTTATAGAAACCTGTGTTTGAGTGAAAATTCTAAGTAACTACTGGATAATATGTTTATAATACGTCTATCACAGTGGGACAGACCAGAAACCTGCACGAATGTATGAAAACAAGTTCATCACAATACATCACCCAGCCCTAAGTGTATGCCAGCAACGAGTCTGCCAGCCACAGAGGTAGTAATACAATGTGATACACAGTCTTAGTTCTTTGTAAGCAGAACATTGCACTGAGTTGATTAATGTGAAAAGCACAGATGATCCAAGGACATACTTTGGGATTAAATATTACTACCAGACCTGCACATCCTGCAGTAAAACCTGGCAAGATTTTTAATCCTTTAAAGTATTGTTATCACATCACTGTTCAGATTTTCAGAGATGCTGTCACTGGGACAAATACAAATATCAGTATTGATCTTGCTGTTACTCATACACAGTGTCATTTGCTTCAATCAAAGACTGTAAAATACAGTTGAGCCTCAATTTTGCATGACCACCAAGCACAAGCTTTATGGGTGGCAGTAATTTATGACAAAATTTTAAGGCAATCTCTGGGATTTCTAGGGTAACATACCATACAAGTAGGAATTGTTGAAAAGCAATAGTTTTGCAGGCAGATTTGAGTCAGATTTCTCAAAGAATCTCTGGATCTCATGAAGCTACTAGTACCAGTATTTAAAAAACCCTCTTATTGTCTTCTGCTGTACTAATACAAAACTGTTCAGTTTGATTCCTAACAGTTATTGTCCACAACTGAGCATGGCAGCATTGGCTACAGAAGACTTGGACATTAATCTTTTAAAATTCTGTAATTTTAATTTTACTTATTCATAGGAAATGCCTACCACACGCTCACAAAAAAGAACCACCCACTGTTTTTGGGATGAATGTGTGTGTTGACAAGGCCATCCCTGTGGCTTCAATGATGCATTTTTATAAAAGAGTCACTGCTCTCCATTCTTGTAGTAATCACAACATCTTTAGAACTAACCTTGCCAAGCAAGCTTCCAATGCAGATTTTGTTTCCTGCAGATACTTCAGTGTTGAAATAGGAACTATACAGAACATTCCTGGATTATATTATCTAAGCTGAGAGTCAAAGACATCTTGTATTCCTTTGAGTAGGATGTAGCAGTTGGAGAAGACCTTAGTTAAGTATCATCCCTTAACAGGGGTTTTTTTTGTTTATTTGTTGTTGTTTGTTATTTTTTAGTAGACTTGTGCCTGTTGTTCCCCTTTCACTTGTTCTATCTTTGGTGTAGTATAGTATACATAATTTAAATAACCAGGGAATCTCTCTGGGCTCAAAACCACCTGCTGGCTTATATTAGCTAATTAATGGTGATTTATCCAAGTTACTAATTTGAGTGGAGCTGACTGCCTTTAGGAATTTTGAGAACGTTGTAAGAATTTTGATTATAATTATGCTTATTTGATGGGCAGTCTACTTAAAATACTTTAAAAAAAAAATTGCCTGCCAGCTGATTTTTAACTGTGCCAAATGAATGACTTTGTGTTGTTTCCTGCTCAAGATCAGGTAGTTTGTTTACTCTGATGCTCGATTTCATCTTTGTCTGGCTCCCTATCATTTTCCCTTTTACATCAGGGTTTATTTGCCTAGCTTTGAAACAATGACTGCTTGAAAAATAGTCCTGATCTTGAACCTGTGCAGCTTAATCATTTTCACAAAAACTAATATAGCAGATTAATTTTAGCCAAACTTCTCTGTCATGCTGACCTGATTCCCAGGGCCTGAAAGTGTGAATTTAATGGTGGTGCAACGTCTGATGTAAGAATATAATAGAAACCTCTCAGCAGTATATCTATTGGATCAGTGTAATTTCTTTTTTCTCTACTGGTCTCAATGTCTCTTAAGGCAATCTAGTCTGCAGACAGCAAAGGGGGCCAGCCTTCTCTTTTACTGTGATCCCAATGCTACTTATACTAAACAAAGAATCAAGTCCCTCGATAAGGTAGGCAGTAGACATAAGCACATAATCCTAGAGGAAAATTTACTCTATTAAAAAACTTATTCTTTTGCTGTGAATTTAAGAGGATACTACCATGAGGTCTATCCTGAAGACCAGAAAATACAGTTATTACAGTTTGGCTGTATTACTATTGCTTTTTAACTTTAGGGACAAGGAAATTTTTCTCTTAATCATTTTCAGGTACTAAAAATGAGAATTATATACTGCATTTTCCGGAGGGTAATGAGAACCTGGTGGTAGATACGTTGGCTTCCAGTACACATTTGTAGATGAAAATTTAACAGAATTAAAATAATTCTCAAAACTGAAGCAACTGCTTCCAGTGTAATTCAAGCATGAGAAATTCTAGTTTTGCTGGATTTGGTGTCATACAAATACTTAAGATTGTGCAAATTCCTTCCACAGAAACTTCTATAATGAAAGAAACTTAGGATATGACCCAGCATAAGAGTGCTGTCTTTATTCTTTAATATAAATTGTTAGGTTATTCTTTATACAAAGCTTTCTGTCAAAGTCTTGTCTACTACTGATGAGATGGGGGAAATGGTAGATGTTTCCTAAAATTCCCAGCCTATTTTATATGAGAAAGTATATAAAAGCTATAATTTGTAGAATATATCTTTAAAACTGGAGTGCTACATTTAGGCATTTAATCCCACATCTTTGACTGAAATCCAAGAAGTGCAAGGTAATAAAAGATAATAAAAAGAATGGTCCTGGAATAAAACTTTTGTTCAGAATCAGAATCAACTGTACTTGAATCATTTTGGATAGATGATTTTCTAACGTACTCTTTCAAAACTTCCAAAATTACACAAATTTCCTTCTCTCTCTAGGCTTCTTATAAATAAAGTGTATATTTCCATTGGGAGTTCTGAATAATCAACATCTCAAACTGCTTTAAATATTTAGGTATGGCTTTCACTGCCTAATTATAAATAGCCAGTATTAAAGAGATATGACCTTAGGTTTTGGTCATATCATATCATATCACATTCTCTTCTTGAATAATGAAAGATTAGAGAAGAATAATGGATAGCTGTGATCTTCTGTGATTATTTAAGGAAAAAAAAAAGATGTATTAGAGAGAAAAAGTGAGGTTTCAACATTTACAAAGCAAATTGGTGGCAAAGAGGGAAATAAACTGCTATCTCATAGTGCACGACCCTCAGTGCCTTGTCCTCTCCAAATATTACTCTCAATGTGCTTTCCTGGTAGTATGAGTCCTTCCTGTGGTGTCAAATGTCGCTTAGTATGAAAATCAGACTCCATCAATTTTTGTCCAGTTTAGGCTGCTCTTTATTATTACTCTTTTCCTCTCTGAATAGTGGTCAATGAAATAAAGCAGAGACATTCAAAGTAATTTTTTCACCGTTCATTCTTTAAAAATTATCTTACTATCAAGTAAAAAGTGAGACAAAGGACAGATGTGTTACAGTTCACTTCTGCAGGTGAACTTGTTCAGCCACATCACAGCAAAAGCTACAGGGCTTTTGTTGTCTTCTCCAGCAAAATAACTAACCCTACTGTTAGTATTTTCACTACAAAAAACACACCTTTTTTGGCAGCGAAGACAAAGCCAACTCTCCCTCCAGTTTCTCTACAATCTTTGATCTCTTAATTCCCATTTCTCCTTCCCCTTGATGTTCTGGTCTCTCTGATCTCTGTTCATCACTACCATATATGTCTGTATAAGCTCCCACTCGTAATAACTTTAGGACAACCAGAACCTCATCCTTCATTTCTGGCAGACATGCATTTCTTTGGAAATAAAAAACTAGGCAATCTTGCAGTTTCATTTTAGACTAGTTCATCAATGATGGTCTGCAGGACGTTTTGATTACGATGCCCAGATTCAATAAGCAAGTCAGTGAGTGAATCATGTCTATGAACCCCAGACTTACAAGATTTTATAATAATGAAAAATATGTAAAAGGAAATACAAGGGACTCTGTCACATCATTTCATATTTAAAGTATTGTCTGATTTAGCTCACTCAATTGCTGGTAGTGAACATGTGAGTTTTGTTTAATATGTCGATAATAATTGATAATGCTCAATTTTAATTTTCGAGCAACTTTTTGATATGTTAACTTAATATGTGTCCAATAAAAACCACTAATTTTCCAGTAACTAATTGAAGAGCATAAGTAGCTAAACTTGAAAAAAACATGATACATTATGAAGCATTTGCCATAACAACATACTATGGAAAGAAATGAAAGTACGAATTACATACATTCTCAAAATCTGCTGCATTCCATATTCTGAAAAGCAATTTATTGGAAGATACATGGCATTTTGATATCTAGAAAATGCATACTTATTGATAGTCCCTATTTTTTAAATAGGGAGTTCTCTCAATTCCTCCATCACAAAAATGAATGACTAATCAAATTAAGTATTATTTAGCTGAAGAGCCACTACTGAATGAAAAGGAGTGATCTTCATATCTCTAACCAGCTCCTTCACAACTGGTGAAAACAAATAGAGCTCAAATTCAAATCTCTAAGCAACGGATGAACCGAACTGCCCATCTGTAGAATGCATTTTGTTTAGGCTCTGCTCACATTTAAAACATCTAGGACTGCTCGGTATTTTGAACACACTGTATTTCTCAGAAATTAACAGTGCAGCTTTGGACTTATTAATCATTATTTTTAAAAAGACTTCCTTGTGAAAAAATGCACTTCAGCTCATAGGTGCTGTCTTGTGCAATGTACTTATTAAAAACAGCACATCCCTGTAGCCCAGAGGGCTGACAGCTCCCTCCAAAGCTGTACTGCTGCTCTGAGCTAACCTCCAGGGGCTACTCGAGAGCGATGCAGCCTTCATCCCCTCCTACAGTCTGAACAGATCATACCTACAATAGTCTAAACCTTAGCTATCCTAAGAAATGCTTTTCCTAAGGTGGCTACTGAACTCCCCTTCTTGTAGAGAGGCAGTTTGGCTGAGCAGAGAAGAAAAAAAAAATCACCTATCGTTTTCAAAAAATTTCAAACAATTTTATGAAAGAATAAGAGCACAGATTCAGTGTAACTGAGGGCTTTTTTCTCCTGCTCAGACACAGGTAACATTTGTTTCCATTATATCACTCATCCGTGACTTTTTATCTCACATGATGAAAATATAACAAAGAAATAAAACTGCCAAACTCTGAGCCTTATGACTGAGACAGGGAATGCTTGCAGACAGCACTGAAGAACAAAAAAGCACTGAACAAATTCAGTTCAAAAAGACTGATCATATCCTGAGGTACAGTTAGGGCTTTTTTTTTGTTGTTGTCTGTTAAAAGTGGCATAAAATCTTTAGAGATTTTTTCCTCCAAAGATGCTATTTCTCTAGTTTACTAGATACACTGTTTTGCTTTGCATGAACACCCTCTTTGACATTAAGTTCAGCCTTCAGGCTAGCGTCGCTTATCTCTGTTTCCAAAAATCCTCATATTTGATCATCACGTTTATTAAGTCAGACTCTGAAAAAACTTCCATCATTCTGTAGCCCTTTTCTCTTTCTCTTCTTCGTCCAAAATGTAAGCAAATAGTTTAATCGCTTGTAGGAAACCACTGAAATTATAGATGCAGTATAACCTTAAAGTATTCCACACAATTCATTTTTCCAATAGCTGTCTGAATTTCAAATCTATAAATACTTGTAATTTCTAGAGGCCAAAAGACATGAAAAAATGTTCAAAGATTAAATATTTTACAATTTACACCCCCATGCCCCAATTTTCTATTTGCTTACCTTACCTTCAAAGCCCTAATTTCTTAATATTGAGAAGAGGGAGAAAACACTACAGATCCAACAGAATTTCTGTCAAATTCAACTTACTTGTTAGTTACCTATGCCTAAAGTTGAATCAACATGGAAACATTTTTAAAATGAAAAACAAATTTTAATGAAAATCACACTATATCAGAAGATTTGTCAGCAAGAGAAACAATCTTGTGAATGCTTGTTGAATGAGAATATGTATCTCTTGGTTGATACCAGATCATGGAAACAGAGATTTCTGTTACAGCATGTGGTTACCTTTGGCTGCTAATTACCAGAGGTTCTAGGACTTCAAAATGGATATACCAGAACATTTACCTTAAAGTAGCTTTAAGAAAAGGTCATTATACAGAGCATTATTTGGAAAACACATCAAGGCAAGGCTGACTTGCCCATGGAGAAGCAGGGAAGTTTCATAAAATGAAGTAAGAACAAGAAAGTAGGAGATAACATCCACTCCAAATTTTCACTTGCCAGCTACTCTTGATTCTAACATTACTACTTGCAAGTTGCTCTCAATGCTTTTTAAACAGGTTCTGTGCTCTGCTCTCCAGAATGATTCACACTGCAACCCCTCCCTGACTACTCAGGGACATCTTATTCAGGTTTTCCTCACTCCCACCCAAGGGTTAGGAACTTCAGTATTCCTCACAATACTAGGACTGAGCACAAAGATGTCTTAGAAAGCCTTCTAAGCATGCAAAGTAACTGTACCTCTCTCTCATATGGTGGAACATTTTTAGCACTGGCAGAAAAAACCATGTTCACCAATGTATGCACACATACCTATAGCTCCATCTTGATTACAATCAAACCATTCATGTGAAAAAACCCCTGAAGAATATACCAAATTGTTGCTAGACACTCTAGCCTCCTACCCTTTCTAGCCCAAGCTGCCAACGTTAGCCCTCAGGTTCTATGCAGAAAGGATGTTGAAGGCACTGAAGATAGGCTTGTCAGATTTTGGGTATGCAACCCAAGAAACAGCAAAAGGGTAGGTTGCAAATTTAAAATATGTATCTTCACTTGCACATTTGCATTTGAAAATGTCTGTACCTGAGGATAACCCCCCCCAAAAAACCCCAACAAAAACCTTGCACCACGTAGTCAGCATGTTCATGAAAGTACCATTAATAGCAACTCGACATGAGGTCATGGATGCTGCTTAAGCCCCAAGAGATGATGTGCTGGAAGGAAACACTGAGACAAAAGCTGAAAATGCAAAAGATTGCATTTACTACTTGTAGTCCTGGCAGCCCAGAGCCTGTTAATGGGAAGAGATGAAATGGTCCTGGGCCGGAAAGTGGATAAGGACATATGGTAATGGCTGTTCAAGCAGGATGAAAAGGCTGGTTTGTTATTCTAGACAGAGAGAGGAGAAATGGGCAGTGGAAGGAGAGAAGAGTATAAACTGCAGCTAGAGATTCAGTCTTCATATCCCTCCCTCTCATTAAAACTGAATAGGAAGCTGATTCCAGGCTTTTCAACAGTAGGCAAAAATGAATATTGTTGCCACCAGAATTGATGGGATGAGGAGATTCAATATTTTGGTAGTCTTGAAATGGTTTCTGTGGAGAAGGGTACAGAAGTGCCCTATGCTGCTGCCTATATTCTGATATGAAAAAACAAATATATATATATATATAAAAATCAGCCTCATCATAACAGTAACTCATAAACCATTGAAAAATGTGTCTACAATGGACATCACACAGGCCATTCCTCAAAGAGTTGTAAAGCTTTTCCCAGTGGCTAATCAGAAGCATCCTTCCATTAATTGCAATTATTCAGTCCACTATGTTTAGTTCAACCTATCACGGGCAAAGAGAAAAATACTGTTAATTGTTTTCTTCCCCCCTTCAAATTCTACATATCTCAAATCTGCTATTCTGTCTTCCCTGGGTCTCTTCTGGAGACACAGGAGCTCAAAATCTACCATTAAATTAACTTCTTCTTTTGGTGATGATTTTTAGCTCATTTTCATCCTTTCTCCACCTTCTCTAACTTGCCTGCATACTCCATAAAGCATGATACCCAGCACTGCTGTGATACTAAGTTGAGACCTTATTGTTGTTGAGTAGAACAGAAGGATTACTTCATGAGTCATCATCTTTTAATACCCTAGTAAGCTGTTTGCAGATTCCACAACAGCTTAACACTTGATTCAGGTTCAGCTTGTGATCTACTGCAAGTCTTGATCCTCTCCCCCCCATGTACAGAACTGGTACTTGCTCCCTTTTTGCAAGAATGCACTTGATTGTTCCCCATTATATACACTCACACATACACACACACACTAATGCTGAGAACATGACTCGTGCTTCTCAATTTGTCAAGATCCTTTAGGATTGCAACACCATGAACAGAATGCTCATGTTCCTTCCCTACTTTGTGTTCCCTTCAAATGTAATAAGCATACTCACTGTTCCTGTCTCCAGACAAGGAATGAAAATACAAGATAGTACAGACTCAGATCCCTGTAGAATAGCATGCTAAACAGCTTTCCATTTCTAACAACAGCCACTGATAGCTTTTAATAGTCAGGAGCTCTTTTAATAATCATTATTCACCCACTTGATAGTAGATTCATGTAGTTCAGGCTTCCTTACTTGCTTATAAATGTTGCATATAACACTATATCAAAAGCTTCAGACAGACTATATCACATATATTCTCCTTATTTTAACTTCTTTACCTAGAAGTCCTAGTGCTTGTTAACTGTTGGCACAATTGGTTTTAACAAATCCATTTTGGCTGTTGCACATTTCCTTGTTTTCCCCTAGATGTTTATTAAACATCTGATTGTACGTTCTGGTATTTTTCCAAGACAGGATCTTGGTTGATCTATCTGAAATTCCTTGGTGGCTCCTCCTTTTTGCCTTTCTAAAAACAGGCCAGATCTGTCTTTTTCCACTACTCTGGAACCTGACTTGACCTCCATAAGTTTTCAAAAACGGCTAATGACCTCAAGATTGTTCCAGCCAGTTTTTTGAGGGTTGTAGGATCGAGTTTTTGAGGCTCATCTGATTTGAAGATCTAACTCCTCTAAGTACTCTCTAGCCTACTTTCTTCCATTCTAGTCTTGGATCTTGCTTTTTTTTTTTTTTTTTGTGGCAGATATAAACTCTGTTTGCCACATGATCCCAACTGACCTTTTCAGTGAAGATTAAAGCAAAAAAAGCATTAAAGCACATTGGCCTCCCCTAGGTCATCTATTAAGAGTTTCTCCCCTCATAGAGCAGACTAATACTCTCCTAGATCTTCCTCTGGCTAATAATGTACTAATAGTTTGTTATCCTTGATGTCCTTTGTTAACTGTATCTCTACCATAGCTGCTCCTATTTTGCACTTTATCAGAACATGAGTCTTTTCTGCTCTGCTATGTGTTCTGCTTTCTCCATCATACTTGGATTTGTGTAATTAAAAAAAATCAAACACTGGTATATTGGTATATAAAAGGAGCTGTACTTTTTCTCTGCACCAAGATATGCACTTCTGCCTGAAAAATGTCCTGGTGTTATGAATTTTTCAGTATTAGCAGGAATAGAGGTGCTATATAAACAATGCTTTAACCATTTATTGATTAGTGCTTTAACAACATCGGATTCTGCTAAAATCACAACCAGAAAACGCATTGCTTTATTTAAACTTGATTTTGTACCACTGCCAATATTGGAGACTTGAGTTCACAGATAAAAATTGCTGCTGACAAATTCACTGGAAAGAAAATAATATCAAAATTAAACATATCTCAGCACTGGACTTTTGGCATGTTTCTCAGCACAGATATTGAGAGGTAGGTATAACAGAAACAGTTCCCCCAGGGCCTGGCAACAGTGAGGGCACCATCTGGGTTCTGTGGTCTCAGGAAGTGCAAGAAGAAGGGGAGGGAAAACTCAGGAAGGGGGATGAGAGGGAAATATTATGAAGAGACATGACTAACATGGCAAGTGAAAATAAGAGAGAAGGGGAGAACAAATATTTTGCTGCCTTTGGAACCTAAGAACTCCTGGTATCTCTGTCCTTCAAATGGGAAATTTATTACTTAAATCCCATAAATTATTTTTTTTCTTCTCCAATTTGCATCTGAAAGAAAACAACAAGCAAATGAGCAATAATTAAAGGTTAGCCTTTTAAAGCTTGTTTAAATCTTTCAGCTGAGCTATTTCTAGAATAAGGGACCGCATCTGACCCCAACTGACTATTCATATGGGCACCAAAAAAATTGGGTTCATTTTTCTGCATGTTTCATGGATGCAATATGAAACAATGAAGAAAAGGCTTCAGAAGCATTCTTATTTTTGTTTATCTCAAGTTAGAAAGAAAACAAATTAATAATTTGCAAAGCAACAAGAATTCAACCTTGAAATGCCTCTGGTCATCAATTGTTGCAAGAAAGGAAAAACAAAATGCAAAAGAAACCTGGGGATTACACTTAAAAGCCAAGAAAAGAACAGCTTCTGTACAGAAGAAATGTTTGCTTTATACTCCACACAGATGCTGTACAAGCAAAATTCTCAGTATATTAATATAAACTGTCTGAAAAAATTCGACCCGATTTCATAAGACCAGCAAAAACAAAACAAAGGGAAGCGTGACGTTTATGGGTTTTTCCTCTAGCACAGCCATGCAAGCTGAGCTGTGAAACTGTGATGGAAATATTAGAGCTGTTGTGCCTGAAAAAACGCAGTGATCATTTCATTCTTCCTGTCTTTTAATGCTCCAGGGTTTTGGAGACGAATAGGAGCAATAAGTTCACTTTGCAGAATTAATGCTGTAATTCTTTATCATAAGAGCGGAGCATTACCTCAATCTGATTTTTCTACAAAATGGTTCAAAGTCTATTTTTAATGATGGCCCTAATTTGTTAACACCTTTTAAATTATTAATCCCCTTTATATTCAAGTAGTTATTGCATGTCATAACAATGTATCTATGCAGGGAAATTTAATAGTATTTTCTACATGTCAAGAAAAGGCTTGTTCTGCAAAATGCTATTAAAACTGATAATGAGCTAAATATTTGCCATAGCAAACACTGAAATTACTATATCAATCAACTTTGGGTTCTCTTATTCAATAAACAAAATTTAACCTATTAACTTTGCCTAATTTTAGGCAGGAAAAAGCTTGTTTTCAGGCATATCTTGCCCTTGACTTCATATCTTTATCATCTGATAACTACATTTTCCTGGCCAATTAAGCTATTGTTTTGAATCAGATGTAGCAATATAAGCCTTTTATTCTGTCTTGAATGCAACTGTATTACTAGATCCTGAATACAATTTTCACCAAGCAAATTTAGACTACATTTCAAAGCACACATACATCACAGGAAAATGATAAGCTATGCTCCTAAAGACACCTTTCACATTAAAGAAAAAAAAAAGGATTTATGAGGAAGTCAAAGGGTAAAATGAAACCTTATATTGCAAATCTCTTAACTCTTCAGATCTCCACAGATTTGTTTACGTGGCAGGATGTCTGTGCGAGTATTTTCAGAAAATAAGTCCGAAAATATAAAAACCTGCATGCAAGCATCACTGCTGACAGGCACGCAAAGGAAAGCATCCTCTTTCATGAGCATCTAAAGCATAAATCTGAATGCTGATTGAATACCTAACACCCAATTCAGTGGAAAAAAAAAAAAAAAGAGGCAGGTTCCATCTCTGCAGAGCACACATGAGCTGAAATGGTTTATTACATAAGCTGAGAGCCTCGCCTCAGCAGTGTGTGCCCGTGTGCGATGTTGCTGCTCACGCATAAGTGGCTGCATTCACCCGCTCGTCGCTTTTGTCACAGCAAGTTGTTGTGTGATCAAGAGGGATCAAAGCGCACCCTCTAGAGGCTAAACACAACCCCCGGCTCCACGCACGGCACCCACCCACCCGGGGCTCGCTCTGGCCCTACATCACCTCTGGCAAACAAAACGACCGTAGATAGTCATGAGAGGGGTATTAAAAATATCAGCTTTGCCCTGGTGTCTTGATGTAGCACACTAGAAAGGAAGGAATGCTCTTTCACAAGTGCATCCTGCACAGAATTGCTATCCAGGACGGTATGGGTGCGGAAACAAAATGAAGAATAACATTTTTTTTTTTACCCCTGCCTGCAGTAAAGGGTCACACCTTGCTTGTGCTGGACTCCATCATAACTTCAAAGAAACGTAGAGGAAGCAAAGTGCAGAAAAAAGGCATGCTCCCCCGGTTTCAAGGAAAAGAGGTGAACATACTAAATTCAATAATCATAGAATCACACAGTTGTTTGGGTTGGAAGGAACCTTTAAAAATCATCTCATCCAACCCCTGGCAATGAGCAGGGGTATCATCAACTAAATCAGGTTGCTCAGAGACCCATCCAACCTGGTCTTGGATGTTTCCAGGGATGGGCATCCACCACCTCTCTGGACAACTTGTTCCAGAGTTTCATCACTTCAATGGTAAAAAATTTCTTATTTATTCTGCCCTATTTCCATTTAAAACCATTACCACTTGTCCTGTCACAACAGGCCCTGCTAAACTGTGCATCCCCACCTTTCTTAAAGGTCCCCTTCAAGTGCTGAAAGAGTGCAATGAGATCTCCCCCGAGCCTTCTCTTTTCCAGGCTGAAAAGCTCCAAATCTCTTGGCTCTTCCTCATGAAAAGTGTCCCAACCTACTGATCGTGTTTGCGACATTCCTCTGGACTCATTCCAGCAGGTCCATACCTTCCCTGTGCTGAGGACCCCAGAGTTGAATGCAGTAACCTGTGGTTCTTACTGTAACACAGTTTCTTAGTACAGAATATTTCCAATTAAATGACTGAGAGCTGCTGCTGAATGGAAATTAACTGTGCTCTAAGCCTCATTTAGATAAGACAAAGCTACTTGTAAAGGTTCATGCTCGTGGACCTTGTTCCTCAGCTTACAATTATTGCCTCTTTTCTCATATTTCACATCCTGCTAAATAAAGTACCAGTGTTAAAGAATACAGATTTCATTTAATTAGGGGCAAGAACAGTATTAAGCTATTTTTTCTATATCAATTACTTCAAGAGTTGACCTAAAAGTATCAAAATGCCACTCAGAACAATACTGTCACATGTTAAATTTCTTACATTTCACTCTCCAACACAGAATTCTGTCCATTAAGAAGTAATTTTCTAATAAAGGTCTTACTTTTAATAATGATTAATAAAAATAGTGATTTTCAAAAGGATACGATGGATTGGTCATAAATATATGTACTGTCTTAAACTGTTTCAAAGTTTTCTCTGGTTATCAAGATAGACCAAATTTTCAGGTCAAAGTTTGCCATTATTCATGTATAAAACTGTACTTGAGGTAAACAAGAATGAGTTTGTATCAGGAATTTGTGTGCAAAAGCAGTTAAATGATAACAGCAATTATCCCCCCAGTGAGCACAATGAAGCCACGAAGTTCTGAATTACCTTATGGTTAAATTTAAAACAATCTCACATTTACAAAAAGACTGCTGTTGAAGGTTCAGAAACATTCTCAGTTCCCTTGTAGTGACATGCAATACATAAAAAATTACCATTAGTGGCTGCAGTTTCAGTTAAAACTGATTTAAGAAACACGCTTTGTAGTTTCAAGTACTCCTGCTTACAACGCCGCTAATGTGACAGGAAAACGAGGATAAAGAGTGACTTTGCAACAGGGGAGTGTTGCTCACTTCTGTCTCACACTGTGCCAATAGAGAGAAGAACACGTTGGAGGTACAGCACGCAGAGACGAGCACCATCAGCCGGGAACACCAAGCCCAGCTACGGAGACTGAGCCACTGGGGCTTAATCTGACATTGTTCGAAGAGCCCGTTTTTTAGGTGATTGTATTTGCTGGTAACAGTCAGGTAATCTTCCTTTTAGCATACGAAAAGGTGGCTAAAATGTCAAAGGAGAGAAATTTGTTTGAAGCAAAGCAAATATGAAAGAACCTCATGGGTCTCAGGTAGGTATGAAGTTCAGGAAGATTACTACACAGGCAATTGCCAAACACGCACATATATATGTATTTCATGCAAAGTACGGCATAGAGGACTGCACCAAAATTAATCAATGGAGACACCTTTGGAATCAGGAAAGATCTATAAAGAGTTAGGATTCATTAAAAAAATAATTCATTGTGTAGTGCATGTATGAATCCCTTTAATCCCTTTTAAAATAAAAACTATAATTTGAAATATTAAATAAAAAATAAAGTTTCAGCTGACTCTGGCAGTAGCCAAACACGTATCAGCTGCAGACACTTCAGAATCACAATTAAAACAGCACTGATGGAGAAAAACTTTTTTCATCTGTTTCCAGAAAGCTGTAAAAGCACAATCCTTCAGTCTTCTCAGTAATGATTACTTCAGAAGCTCTTAAGCCCTTGCTTTATCCATGGAGACTGACACTCTCAGGCACATAGGAAACCTCAGTCTAGCCTAAATAAAATGCAACAGCCTCCTTAATATCTAGACCACAAAGTTCTGTGTACGCAGAAATTACAAGGTCAGGAAAAAAAAGAAGTTTTCCCCTTAACTAAATGTGGCTTTTTCTGTCAGACATGAGCAGGTCCCACACATGCATCCTTAGAGACAAATACCTGAAAATGTTTATAGATAGAGAGGCACTCCATGGTTATGGAGACTCAATGGCTACAAGAACTTGAACATGAAGCTCAAGTTTATGGAAATCAATAACGGACAACATATTTAGTTTTAAGTCTCACAGTTTTCTTCTTTCCTTTAAGAGCACACATCCCCAACCCCAATATAAAAACCAAGCTAGTACGTGCCTCTGCAGTGTGGGGTGAACCTGTAAGTAGGGGAAAGAAACATCCTTTTTCTCCAGAGAGGCTCCATCAATCTGGAGCATTCGCAGCACAGTGAGACAACTGAAATTGGTAGAAGAAAATCAAACACACTTCTATTTCACAGGGAGTGAAAGAATGTAGGGAAGATCAGCTTGCTGCCTGGCCGTAACTGCTTCCACAGGATACACTTTCTGTTCAACTGTGATGAAGCCATTTTTATAAAGCAGTGTCTCCTTGAGCAGAGTGTTTGCTGGATGCAATCTGAGTGGGTTTTATTGATCATTTGATCTAGTTGAAGATTGATGCTTTTTGTACTCTCTTCCCTTAGTTATAACTTCAGCAGAAGACAAATATAGCCTCAGATTTTCTTTTCCATGACTGAGTCCTAGGCAAACAACAGTCTTGCCAGCTTCTAATTCAGGTACAACCTTCTCTGTAGGAAGCTTTTACTAACAGAGGCAGCTATTGATAAATCATAGTTAGGATAGAAACAGGAGTACCTTTAGAAAAGAATTTGAGTTGAGAAACTGGAGTGAAGGAACTATGGGAGATAGTTTCAGAAGAAGAACCGAGATGAGAAAAAAAAACCCTTAAGTTGCCATAGAAGGGAAAAAAAGAATTGATGAAAAGAAAATAAAAGCATTTGACAAGGGCTTAAAAGATGAGCCATTTGCTTGTAAATATTTTGATTTTTCTTTACAGAAGACTGGCAAAACAGGACTCAGTACAGCTTTATAAGAATCCAGAGTTGTGAAGGCACATGGCAGTACTGTATAATTTTATTTTTTGAGGATATGAATTAAATACTGAGCTCTGAACCTGGAGAAAAATCAATCTGGTTTATGAAGTATCAAAAGATACAGTCTAGAATGGATAAAGAGACTGTTCAGACCTCCTGTCTGGGTTTCTAGAAAATACATCCTCAATCATAAATAAGGATCTAAAGCATTTCACCTAAGTTCAGTTGCATCTCTAGTAAGAGCTGCAGTATGAGTGGATTAACTCAATCAGATGAATTCAGAAATCTAGCTGCTTTCCTGCTTCAGAAACTTATGTAAGGAGAAGAATCCTGAATTATGTAAGAGACTTTGAATAACAAGGCTTCACAGCACTTAGAGAGACCATTTAAAAATAAGCAGCAACCTTTCCCTCTGCATTGGTCTATCTCTTGCAGGTGAAGCCCTTGTTCTTCCTGCCCTGTTGGAGTGGATATCAATCTACTGTGCTCAGTTGAGTGTATATGGACTAGCCCTAGTGGACAGTATAACTGGAAAATAAATAAAAAGGAAACTGGATCCTTATATCAGCTTTCTACCTCCTTCCATCAGTCATGCCCATAAGAAAGAACTATGTTCTGTCATATATAATTAATACTTAGCCTAAGTAATCATTATAACCTTAAACCTTCAGAAATCACTATAAAATTCATTACTAAACACCAGTATGCATAAGATAATTCCTTTCTCCAAGTTTTCTGCAAAGATTGCAGGAATGAATTTGAAGCCTGCACTGGATAGAATAAACAGTTTGAATTACACACAGCTTTAGACAAGAGAAAAGCTTTCTATCTTTTTCCATAATTTTACTGTTTAGAACAGATTGCTCATGGATGCTGTGGAAAATCAATTGCCAGATTTTTTTAAGAAGAGAAAAAGCAAAATTCTCTAGGAAATTACTTTAGTACAGTTGCTTCTATGTAGGGCTGCAGAAGGTGACTTCTTAAAGTCCTTTCCATTACTATTTTTCTATGATCCTACGCTTATTGTCCTGGCTCATTAAATTCCACAGTTCTGGAAAAGACTAGAGATGATGATGCCAAGGTGATTTGAGTATCTTCAAATTAACCCCACAGGCTTTGGCACTGAGGAACAGAAAGACTGCCAACTGCTCTCCACATTTTCCCTAGCCTGCCTCTGATCCTTCTAACTGGCATCCAGTCAAAGTGAGACTGAACTTGTACACTTCTGTGTTTAAATGAACCAAAGTCCCATAGCGTACAGAGACAAATGCTAGAACCAGATTATTTTAAAAAGCAGATTGTACCTATGTGGAAACTAAATGTAGCTTTGACTGTCCTATGCAGGTAAGTAAATAAAACCTCTGTGTCCATTCCTTATCATTTTAACTCCTGTGTCAGGGGTTCTTGCATCTTCTCAAGTGGTGAAGATTCCAGATCTCTCCATCAGAAGGCAATTCTTTCCTCTTTACAGATTGTACTGAGGACAAATCTTTTTCTAAGAGTGCCATTAACATACATCAAAAGAAACCCACGGAGCATACTCAGAGAAGGTGACTGCAAGGTGCTTTATAATACTGGGAAATAAATTCATTGAATTTAAATTAGTTATAATTAAACCAATAAGCTTAAAATATTACTAAACAACTGGAAAGAGGCAACGAAGTAGCAGTTTGTTGTTATTTAGCTTACAATTTCAAAAGATGCAAAACACTGGCTACTGTGTCAGCCTTATTGACTGACACTCAGCTTTAACTGTTCTTACTCAGATACAGACAAGCTGCTAAATGTTTAGAGATCCAAGTAGCAGGTTAAGTTATCGCACAGCCAAAAAGCCTGACTCAAGAATTCAAGGCTCAGCTTGGGCGAGGTAACAGCACATTACACAATTATGCAGAACGACTTGAACAAACAGCATATGAAGACATGCCGTGCTGAAAATGCCACAATACTATTGTGACAATGAGTAGCACACATGATGGTTGCCTCCTCCTGCAAATATCAGATGTCACAGTATGCAGTTTATCTGCATCCAAAAGATGTCTTCAAACTTGCATTGTAAGGAATCTTAGTTCCTGAATTGATACTCTGGAATTTAAAGGGATGGAGAAATGTTGTGTCTCACACTGGAACTTCCTTCCAACACTTTCAAAAGACTTCCACTGATATCTTCTTCAGTCTATCCAAGGAAGAAGAGTAACAGTGTCCTGCTGTTTTGATTCTGTGGTGACAAGACTGGTGTGAAGAAAGAATTATACTGCAGTCTGCACAGTATTACTTTATGCTGCAGACTGTGCATAGTATTACCAACTCCAGATGGCTCAGGGAACAAGGGATTTAATTTGGAAAAAAAATATTGCAAGAATCTAAACACAGAAGTTAAATGTAAGATTCTAATGAGTGAAATATAAGATCCTACTGCACAATGTACTATGCTGGACCAAATTGTATATTTTCAGGTGACCCCTAAAAACCATAGGAAGACTTAAATGAAATTAAAAAATAGCCTGAGGAAATGTAGCCTAAAAAATAAAAAAAATAAAATCAAGCAGTTGTAAATATGATGACATGCATTGTTGCATGCTCATAATGATGTGTATATATATATATATATTTTGTAGGTATAACTGAAGATCAGAGTTCAAAATGCCCTGAAAAATCTAAACACCTGGGTGCAAACCCTCTATATCTCTTATTCAAATGGGAAAAAAAAAAAACCTCTGAAAAAACCCACTTATTGTCACTTCAATACAAAACCAAAATGGATTCATTGCTGACTTCACCCATTTGCCAGTTGTTGACAGCTGTCAATATAGGGATTTGATTTCTTTATCCAGGCATCACAATCACTACATTCGTATCTTCAGAGAAAGATCTTGACTGTGAGCTGCAGTTTCACTGCCCCAACTCAATTACTGCATTCTTGAACTGCAATGTATTCATTTGTGGGCAGTGGGGCAGCCAGTGGGAGGGTATTGATTGGAGTATAATGTCATGTGTAGCAGCGAGAGTAAGATGAAAAGTGTTTTCTGCTTAATGGGTTGGTATTAAGTAGGTGGGAATGGCTTCTAATTAGCCAACAATTGCTGTGTTTCTCAGTTTCCCTCCCTTCCCTCCTCCTGTCGGTCACCAGCTGCCAATCTCTCTCTCCTTTTCCTTTTTTGTGTGGAGTTCATTGCTCACTGCAGTGAAAGCCTTTGTTTAAAAAAGAGGGCTCCCAGGGTCTCATCTGCCAGGGTACAGCTTGCTGCCTGCGATGAGTAGCAACTGTCAGTTTATTTTATCTCAACCTTTTCATCATTCTGCTGAAACTGGCCGAGTGAAACCACCTGAGAGACCTGAGGATTCAGTACCTACAAGTCATTAGCCAGGGCTGCTCAGTCTCTCCCCACACAGCAAGTCAACTGAACGCTGCTTAAAATATAGTCCACTTTAACCCCGTATTTTCCTATGGATGGATTAGGACTCCTCCTGCACCTTCCACATTTTAGTTGTATGATCGTTCCTTAAATATACTACAAATAAGAATAGTGAGTAGCAGCACACATGCTCAAACACTACTTTTTAGAAACATAAAATATAATACACTAAAATCCAGTAATTAGAATACCCTCACTTGGAACCTCCCTCTTATCTAGGTTATGTTCTCCAGCATGAATATCATACCTAGCACTTCCCCCTGTTATCTGAACCTCTGCTTGCCTTCAAGTTTTTGATAATGCAGCTCAGAGGGACAAATTCTGCTTACTTGTGCCACCCCCTCAAATCAATAAGATTTTTTTGGCATAACAAAAAGCAGTATTTGGCCCACAATTTATAACATATATACAACACTCTCCTCTCTTTGCCATGCAGTTTCTCCCTTTAGGTACATGTATATATATATGTACATGTACTTCACATGCACACCCACCTTCCAAATGGCTAATGTAATTGCCATGAAAAACTTATCAAAGTATGTGAAAGAAATATTTTATTTTGAACTACAACAAAATTAGATTTATCTAAATCAAATTCCATGTCATTAGCCTGAGCTATCTTTTTTCTTGTAATCACAGCTAACTTGTTGCAGTCATTACTAACAGTTTTAATACAGCACCTGAAGTATTGCTTTCCCCTGTATGAACAGGGAGCCTTTTCAAGATCTATAAGAGAGGACAAGAACAGAAATCCAGTTATCCTTCAATATATCAATTGATTTCTTAATGCTTGAAATCACCAATGTTTTATCTCAATTCTCTTCTCACTGCAGCATAAATGTGCATACTTGTATGAATATCAACAAAATAAAATATAATTTGTTTTAATATTATTCTCAGAACTGAGCTAAAGGTACCAGTGAGGACGAGCTCACTCTCAGGGAATTGCACATTTCAAGATACTGTTTGGCAGATTGAAAGACTCTGGAGTCAAAGACTGGGCTCCATAGCACCCTGAAGTGACATTTTCCACCAGGAGATTGAAGTGTCAGATAAACAGAGGGCTGCAAGTGCTGCACCCAAGATAAAAAGTCAGTAAATACTGTGCAGCACACATGCCTCTCCTCTCCTGGTTCCTATCAACGAGAACATTCTGTTTTTCCTTGACACTGGCTACTCAGGTACGGTCTGAAGTCCTTATTCCTCAAATTCCTTGGGTGTACAACATGAGCTGAGCAAGACTGCCATATAGCACACTCATCTTCCATTTTACAGCTTCAATTTTATATCAGCCATTAGTTAAATGCACAGCACTAACAGATGCCCAGTTGAGATGTGCAGACATGACCAGACAGCTTGATATCTGTGTTCATGTGATCTATAAATACCAGACAGCACAAAACACACCTTCATAGAAAAGACACAGGCTGAGTATTGGCTTTCACAGACACTGTGATTAGCATATGAATAAACATAAGGTTTACTTACGAGGTGCTGGGCACTTGCAGTTCCCATTGCAAAAACTGCTGCAGAAGATTAATTCCCCACAGGAGCTGACAACAGCTACCTTGTGTTTGACTAGTATCTGTAGCAGCTACATCTCAAAAATTAAAAAAATATGCCAGAATTTTAAGGAAAAGTAATCACAGTAAACCACTGTACCAAATATGGAAATATAAGAAAAAAAACTTTGATTAAGAACAATTTCTCCATATCAATTACTCTATTTGATATTTACTAATGTCAGTATTGTAGGATAGTAGCTACATGTTCAAAATGATGTACTTGTATGACACACTATGGAAAATACTGTGGTAAGACTTGTATGAGCCCTTAAATGGGAATATTCTGGATTATAGATAATATTGAATGCTTAACTGAGTGAGTAGAAACAAGTGAGTGAGCCTAGAGGCATGGTCATCTACTTAAGCATGCATTTGGATCTTCGAGCTAATTAATCACCCAGTCGTATACTTAAACTTAGTCAATCCATTCACACAGGTGATTAAGATCTATTTAAAGGACATTTTGATACTTCACAATTTCCTATTACCCAACTTATCAAGATACTCAATAAGAAGTGTGATTCTTTCCACTGCATGCTCTGATCACGACACAATAAAAACACAGAGCTTGATGAACAGCATGAAAACAGTAAGAAAAAACTGAAAAAACTCTCAAAAAACTCCTGTTGATTTTACTACATGCACAAAAGATATACCTAAGAGGGTATAAGTTGAGATGCTAGCTACTGGGTACAGAGCTATCTGACTTATACTCCCTAAACATCGGCACAAACATGTATAAAACTGGCATTTGGAATGAAGGTGTGGGGCCAAAGAAGGATAGAGAATAATTTGCAATTTAAAAGCAAAGAACAGTTGAGAAAACAAGAGAACAGACAGGGAATGAAGAGAAACAAAAAGATAATAGATGTTTCAGAAACAGTTCAAAAAAATCACAAAATATCTCTGATGACTATACAAAAGAATAAAAAGAGAGGTGGATTTTTGGGCAAAAGAAAGAGTGTTTCATAAATGCATGAAATTGTGGGTGTATGACACTTCACTTTTTTTCTACAGATTGGCTCATTCCAAATGTAAATTATGTAAATCTCAACTGTCTTCAGATCACAGAGTCTTAATAAAAACAGGAATTTGTTACTTAAACATAAGAGGAACATAAAAGGATATAGCTAGGCGAGGGGAAACATTTCAGAAAAAAACCTTCTCGATGCAGAAAACTGGCTTAGAAGACCAAGGAGAGGGAAGGTGTTTGATACTCTGACTGTGACTCCTGAGAAGACCTGAGGGTTCTGTTACAGAAAATATGCACTGAGTACAGTTTCTTTGTATTGGCTTTGATTTTCTGTCTCCCAAGGCTGTTGGGAAGCTTTGGGTAAAGAAGAGTTTGCAGCAGAGAACTGTTTTCATGGTGGCCTGAGGTCTGCATTGGCTGGCATGTTTGAAGACAACACTAAAAAGGTTCTTTACAAATTCTAAGTGACAACAACCACCTCAATATTAAACAAAAGCACAGAAGCCTGACCTTTGGTGCATTATGAGGATCCATTTTCCTTTTTGAGCATAAAACCACTAGACACACCTCTGCTCACATATGCAGCAAAGGAAAGGGGGCCTGTGGTGGGCACATGTGGAGAGGCACTAGAGCCACTTCAAAAGTTTGCCAACTGGCTGTTCCTACTTTGGCCCTACAAACATCAGGGGACTGCCAGAGAACAGCTCCTGCTTTATGATTCTTCTTTTGTCAATGCTTTCATTGGCAGTGAAACTTAAAACTTGAGGTGCCTCAATTCAAGGATTTCTCCAGAAGTGACCTAATGTGGTTGGGCAAGAGCTTCAATTTCTTTTGAACCATTCAAGAGTCCAATAAAATCAGAGCAGGACTGAGACCCTGCCCTGAGAATTTTCATTTTTTAACTGGTAAGGAACTCCACTTATGTAGAAGTACCAACAGTGCAGTGCACAAGACTACACTAGTTCAGTGCATAAAGCTACACTAAAGGGTCTGACAATATACTGCAGTTTGAACATCACTTCCAACTTTTTTTTCCACAAGAAAGAACAATTCACCTTATTTAGGGAACCATTTTCCGCTGATCTAGAAAGCTTGTCTGAGAAAACACAGCTGGATGCCAACAATGTTTAGCACAGGATGTGTCTAAAGGAAATGCATGGCAAGATTTAGATGTTTCCATAGAAAGTATCAGATGGGAAAAAAACCTAGATGAGATCCAAATTCTCCTCTGGTTAAGATGTTTTTATGTAACTACAGATGACAAGAACATTCACAATCACACAGTCAGGATGATAGCGATTTTTTTGAACCTTTACCACCACTTAGACATAAAAGAACTGCCAACTCCTGCAAAGACTACGAAAAAACTTCTAACACATTATTCCATGGTTAAACATGAAAATGTTCTGTGAACCCTCCTCCCAAGTATGGTACCGTCAGTCCACACACCTGATTGAACTATTTAAGCTGGTATTTAAAAAGAAATCCCAGCAAAAACCCCTGGATATTGAATTTGTACAAAGCACAAGAACACTGACTATAAGCACTCCCTTCTCATGTTTGTTCAGACAACTTTCAGCCATCAAAAGTAAATAAAACAATCTACTGAACTCATGGAAAAACTGACACAGATGTTTATACTGTGTTCTCAGACTCTTCAATGAGAATCTGGTGCATCCGGTCACTGATCACAATGTGCTGAAAAACTTCCCTGTCACCTTCAGTCCTTTGCTGCACACTTAATTCTTTCTGCAGTCCAGGCAATAATCACTCTCACTTTCTAAAAATATCAGCGTGTATCACTAAGCAGACTTAATCACATACTTAAAAAACCGAATCCCAGTTAATAATCAATAACAAAAGATATATGAAGTACATAAGCTGATTTTGCAGAAACACACCTGTTCCATGCCATGAACATCTATACATAAGCATGCTCTATTTCAACACTTAGTTAAGATATCTAGCATTCCTATCAAAGGTACAGCAGTACAAAAAATGACTGATACTTTTGAAAGCTAAAGGTGAGACAAGATAAAATTTAGCAAGTAATGAGTGCTAGGTGATATGAATAAGAATAAGCACAAGTTTAGCAAATTTTAAGGAGACAAATGACAGAATCACCTCTCAACTTTTTTTTTTCCTATTAGGTTTCCTAAATGTATATATTTCAGCATTTTTAACCACTGTATTTTTCCAGAAGTGATCAAATAATTCTATTTGATAAACCCCACAAAAATGTGCAGAAGCCATCCTGAGAATTTCTGTAGGGGACACGGAAACCTTTGAACTACTTTCAAAATGCTTATTAAGAAGTGAGCCTTTGTGCCTCTGGCATAGGGACAGCCTTGCAGTCTGTACTTGGTCACACACCTACTTTACATAATTTAAAGTCATAGTTCTTATTTACCAGTGTGAACAAGTGGATAATTTCCTTACCTCATGTTCAGTTGCATTTTCTGAGAAAACACCTTTCAATTTCTCATTATTTTTGTCATATTAACAATACATTCTGAAAACTTAAATAAACTCTCAGCTTTTATAACTCACTATTGACATAATCCATAACCATACAGAGCTTGAAGCAGAGTCCATTGCAGATCCTATCTCCAGACTCTTGCACAGTGAACAGACCTCTGAGAGGGAAGGGGTGCCCAAAAGATCGTTTGGAGGCATGGGCATCCTGGCTGCCTTCCAAATCAAGGGTCTGAATCACTCCCATCTTCTTTACAGCAGTGATTGAGAAGAACAATCACAGTTTGGCCTCAGTTCAAACTCAGTCTAGCTACTTTGTCACTGATAGCATATACATTTAATGATCTTTACTTGACAAATTAGTTACAAAACCCATTAATATACTATCAAGAAGAAACATGCCAAAAGAAAACACTAAGACTGTGTGCTAATTTCAGTCACCACACAAGCCTAGATATTTGCCTTCTGTGCTTGCTAACTGCAGAATAGAACTTACTGACTAACAAATGATCCAAACAATATAACAGACACAAAACAGGGGCTTTGAGGGAGTGCACACACGTGCACAATACTTGCAGTCTCACATCAGTGTCGTGATATCCCAAAATCTCTGGCAGAGCTTTAGATTTAAAACATGCAGTGAAAGGAACATGCTAACACAAGCCTCTACCTTTCCACTGACATCATATAAGAACTATGTAATGGATGTATATCTTTATAAGGTACAAAGGTTTGCTATTTTCTAGTTCTGATCAGTGAACCATACATTTTCTTAATCTTAAATTTTCTGAGATCAAAAAATCTGCAAGCACCAATAAGCAGGTACTGGGCAAATACAAAGTGCACATGAAGATAGGGTTGGATTTGCAGTCAAGCATTTTGGGTACAGTGTCATGGCAGTTTTATTTAGTAGGCATTTGAGGTAACCAACAAAATTTATTAGAGAAGGAAAGACAAGATTTGAAGTTTTCCTGGTAGTGTACTTCAGAAAGAAGAGAGAGTAAAAAAAAAGCAGTTTATCACATTATGAAGCAGACTGTTCTGCTGTTGGACACTATTACCGAAATGGCCCATAAATTACACAGCTGTGGTAAGTTACAGTAGAGAAATGTTAACTGAATTTGTGTAACATAATCTTTGATCTCATATCTCACTTCTGACCTTCCCATTCTTGAGGGATAATCCTTTTATTAACGAATGACAAAGTTACGTACAAGCTCAATCAAAAATGCACCTGGTAAGATTGCTATATTTAAACAAATTAGCAATTTTGTGCTAGCCAAAAATGTTTCACAGAGAAATGACTATAAACCATCTTGAAGCACTTTGAAAAATGTGAATTGGGAGGATGAAAACTTAACTTTTTACACAACAAAAAGGACACAATCACACTAGGGAATGTACCATTCCTTACATCTTTGAGAGGAAGCTAGAGAAAGAATATTGAGGGACTACATATTTGGGAGTAAGAACAAAAGTTCATTAGACTGTATTTTCCAAAGCTATATAGGTTTAGCTGGTGCATGCATTTTAAATCACGTTGAAGGCTGCTCAAGTGTGGAATGCTAGAAATAGTCCTAATCATGCTGAAGTTGATGATGCAAGATAATTCCATTGACCATAAGACTTCACAATTCATGACATGGGTAAGGACAATCATTTATGCAGCATTTGAAACCACCATAAAGAAAACCCCAACAAAACAAACACAGAAAACCTATGGTAAAATGTGTCAATTTTGCCAAGTTCTCCGAAGTCAAAGAATGTGAATCTAAACTGTGGTCAAAAGCACATACACATACTATTTCTCAAGAAAACAATTGAAGACTTTGTAGTATGAGGAAAACAATATATTTTAAGTCTACTCTCAAAAGTGTTTAAATGGTTTCCAGCATCCAAGGGCTCTTGCTGAGGCACAGCCCTGCCAGATGCAATGATCTGGACTAAGAGTTGCCAGACTCACAGAAAACAATTTCTGGTCAGCATTTCATGTAATCAATATGCAAAACCAGATTCAAAATTTTCCTGCCTTCAGCACCTTTAATTATTCTTCTCTCCTCTAGAAGGCAGCAAGTCAAGAGATTATTTATTGAAAGACCAGTGAAATGTTTTCTCATCAGACAATGTTAGTCAAGCTGTGGGTTCCTTTTTAGGCTTTAATGTGGAGTCACAAGCCTTTTTGCCAACTGATTCTGCTTATAATGTTTTTTATACATTTGACTAAACATAAAAAGAACAATAAAAACATATTTGTTGTTGCAGTGGCATCTCACACTGGCACAGATAACCCTCCTGTAAGTGACGTCAGGTAAATGAGTCAAAGGCAATAGATATAAATGCATCCTCCTTTGCACTTATATAAACATTGTTTTCTGACAACCCCATCCCTTTTGTCCATGACAACTCTGGTCAAAACATCTATTTTATTAATAAATGTTGAGGTAAATTGAGTAATTAATGGTTCTTTCTGCCTGGTTATTGAAATGATTGATTTAGAAAATAAGTCTTGGTTGAAAGACATAAGGTGTATGGCAGCACTTGAATTTAAATGTAATTGTTCCTCCACTAGCTTAAGTATTTCTTTTGCCTAAGAATACAGAAACTACTCTTATTTTTTTGTCACAGGAGAAATGTTCAGTCAGAACAGTTAGAAATAAAAACTTATTACCTTTCTTCTCCTTTTCATTGAATTCCCCTGTGGATTAAGAACTACCATTGTATTCTTGTCTTTATCTGTTTTATCCTGAAAAAGACTGAGAAAAATCTAGTAGATTATCGACATTGAGCTGTTTGAAAGAGCTAGAAATACTGCTCTATTATCACAGCAGGAATTTCCTAAGTGATGAGTTCATCATAGGATGCACAGACAGTCTCCTGGAAGGTAGAATAAAGGCTGTACCTGAAACTCAAAGGCAGTGAATCCTAATCTTGAATTGGTGCCAGGTCATGTTTTGCCAGACAAAGATATTAAAAATGTAATGCCAGTACTAACGAGAGATTTGGCACACAAAACATGAAGAATGTTACAGATTGTGCTGACAGTGTGACACTATGTTTTCCTGGATGTAATCTGGGTATCATGAGAGTAAGCTTGGAGCACTAATGAGAAGAATGATATTGAACTGGAAGAGCTGCTAAATATGCAGTAGCCACAGGGTTCCTGGAGCGAACTGGAACTGAAATGAAAACTGCAATACTGAAAGTAACAGAGGGTAAACTAGGCACAAATACAGAAGGAAGAGAATCTCAGCAGGCAAAACTTGTTTCTGGTACCACGCTTGCCAGGACATAAAGGGCTTTTCTAACCATACTCTGTTTATCCCTGAAGTACTGTTAAAGAGGAGCATGAATCTCGAGCTTAAAGAGGTACATATTTCAGGATATAAATGAGTTTCACAACTGACTGCAGAAAGAAATGTATAGAAGTTGAACAGACAACCTCTTTAGGTGTAAGAACTAAAATACATATTGGAGATAACAAAGATCATCCTCTCTCTTCAAGGTTCCTGGTTTTTTTGCTGTTTCCATTGTTGATTTTTGCTGGCCTCCTATTTGTATCAGCTACAGTTAATGATCCTCAAATGAAATGAGTATAAAATTGGATTCTTCTTTGGCCATCTCTGTTGGAAATTTTGGCATCTGCACTACAGGTCTACACAGGAGACATGCACCCAAATAACTCTGACAGTCAACAAAATCTGTGAGTGTGCTAGGTATTCACTTATTGAGATAAAAATCACAAATATATATATAGCCATTGTAAAAGTGTTACCATCACTAGAACTTAAAACACTGTTATCTAACTCATCTCTTCAGCATGCCAGTGAATGTCCTTGTTCAACAATTCTCAGTAGCTTCTAGTGTTGCCTCTGGTATCCTGGCCCCTGTTAAACTGCTAACATCTTTAATTACCACTTATTTTATATATAAAATTTACAGCTAAAGTTATACTTAATTTTCCAATTCTATGAAAGGGGGAGATACAGAAGAAAGCATCAGACAAGCAGGTTTTTGTCTTTACAAGTATGATACCTGAGGCAATAACACCATAGCCCTGAAGCTCCATATCATAACTTTGGCCCAGATGCCATTTATTTCCACAGTACTGCAGACTCATGCTGGTCACATGAATGCAGAGAAGAAAGTTTCAAGGTGGAGTACATTTATCCCTTTTCCTTCCCCAGTATGATACAGTTTAATACTATCAGTACTTGGAGATAATGCATAATTCAGTTTTTCTTGTATTAATATATAGTACAAGGGAAAAAGAGCAAAGAAAATTTAACCCATGAAGACAAAGGTCTACTCCACACAAAGTAGAGACCTTGTCTCTACCCCACCTGAGCCAAAGAAATACACTAAAAAAACCAGAGTTGTTTTTATTTTTTCCCTTCCTCTCCATTTTCAAGTATAGAGATACAAAAAATAATCCACCACATTCTTCTGGATTCAGAACTACGTCAAGCAGAAATTACTTCTAATTTTTAGCAACAGGGAACTTGTTTTTGGATGCACCTGAAAAATGTACTGCAAATGAAGATTATTATTATGTTCTGTAAAGAGTAAAATAATATTTGACTAAAGTAATACATCACTGTTTGCAAACAGCACCAAAAAAAGTAAGTTACAATCCAGAGCAACTCCTACTATCTGTTTCTCCCTACTATCCTGTATTTTAACTTATTTAATTCAGCCTTTACAATAAGCACACAAAGGAGTAAATCTAACCTCCATTCAGCACAAGGATTAATCCCAGGAAATAATTTCATAAAGCTCTATAAGAAAAATGACTTAACTGTTGAGGACAATAGAGCTCTAATGTGTTTCATAACCAATGCCTTACCGACTGTAAGAGGGTCAGTGCACATGTCACTTCTGGTTTCCTTCCATGCCAGCAGGTACTTGAGGCTGACGGGATCTTCTGCTGCTACATGGCTGTTAAATGCCACCATCAGCTGATGAGCCTTTGCAATGCCACAGTAAGCCTTTGTTTCATCCACCAAGGGCACACTGTTTAAAGTTTTGGCTGTCTCAGAAGCCTGACTGAAATATTCGAAAGCTTCAATATAGTTCCCCTAGTAAAGAAGAGGAAAAAAAAGAAAAGAATTTTAAAAACTAGTAGTCACCTGTATTTTATCTTGACTTTAGAGCCTACTCCTCTGGCACCTGAGAGATGTTGCAGTGGAGAGCTCAGCCCACAGAATGACTCAGGGCAGGGCATTAAGCAAATCACTCTCCCTTGCTGTTCCTTGACCCCTAAAATCCAGATGAGCATTGCTCATATCTTTCTCAGGAACTGAATTGTTTCTTGGTTATCTGTGCAGTATTTTGAACACACAAATGCAAGTATATCAGTGCTTAAGTATTAATTCTGATTCCAGTCAGGCCATTTAGAAATTATCACTATTGTTTCATTACATTCAACATATCTGCGGGAGGAAAGGTCCTAATTTATGGTGGCACTAAATTTTAGAAAATAAATCCTAAAAATGGAAATAAAGAGAACAATTAAGTGATGGACCAATAGCACTGAAAAGAACAGAAATTAAAACCTACACATTTTTGGGTGAAGAAAAGGGCATACCAAACCCCAGGTATTACTCCTAACCACAAAAAAGAGAAATAGTAGGAGAAATGTATGTCAACTGTTGCTAAATAAAAAACCCAAATAATTTCTCTCTTTATCCTACAAAATACAAAAATCCAACATTTATGAATCCAGTAAAAAGGAGTATAAACTACAGCAGATAATACATTAAGAAGAACTAAAAAATAAAACAAGAACTATTTTTTATGTGAAATATAGGAGAAAAACCCTTCTCAAATTCTTGATCAAAGGGGAATAAAAAGAAAACTAGGGAAAATCATAGTAGGATGAAAAGCTAAAATGGTTATTGGCATATTTCTTCATCTCTTGCATATTTCTTCTTTTCCATGAATCTACTTTGAGTAAGCATCAGAGATGGAGTCAAAAGAAGAGCTGGAGGAGCGAGCTTCTAATTTAAAATGTAACATACCACCAGACCAAAACAAAGCTTGAAGAAATCTAAAGATGAAGAGGTTAAATTGCTGGGAAATAAGTAACATCTCTCACTAAAACTAGGTAGTATAATCCAGCCTTGAAAAGTAGTACATTTTACATTGGTATTACACAGTGGTATGACAGTGGATAGTAGCTTCATGCTCTAGTGTTGGTTTTGTCTAATGTTTAATTATTATAGAGAAAATCAGATGACAATTTTTTCAAGTTTGTCAGAAAGGGTAAGAAAGGAGGTTTTTTTCAAAGCTTTGAGGAATTTCAAAGGGACCTAATAATACTATCTGAGTGGTTATGTGATAGCAAATGACATGAATTCTTTAGAAAATGAGAGGTATTTCATACTGCCTGAACTATTTAAAACTTTTGGTGGGTTCTAGTTTACTAAGGCTCAGGAAAGTCGCCTTGAAATAATATGCCCGGTTCTGCAGTGGCTTCTCCTAAATTCAAAACTGCTCTAATATCTGGTAAGGTCAAACAAAATATTAGCATGCATGGGGAGAAAGATGGAAGTTCTCTGTAAGAGGAATCCGGAAAAAAAAAGCATTTGGGGGTAGTATAAGTCAAAAGGGGAAGTAGTCTGTTTAATATATTACACATAGAAATTATGACCAAAATATAGACAACAGAGGTTAGAAAGGGTGATTTTGAAAGGGTATTTCTATTTTTATTTTATTCAAAGTGAAAGTGTTTCCTAATTTCCACATTGTCCAGTCTGCAGAACAAATTCTTATTACTTACCGTATTTAAATATTTTCGTGCAGCATTTCAGCTCTAAAATAGGTGTTAAAGGGCTCAGCATGAATCTTTCACTTCTGCAGTAATGTTTTTAACCCTTGTGATTTCAAAACCCAAGAACTACTGCAGTGCAAGCACTGCATCCCTAGACACGGTAAGGAATGCAGCAAGCATGGAAAATGCTACCCAGACAGGCAGCCAACAGAACTGTTCTGAGACTGGCACATGGCTCTGAAAGAAGCACTTCAAAAAAGAATTTAGACACTATGAAAAAGGGAGTGTCTTAGTTACCTCCAGCTTAATATTTTCCACCACTGCCCACCTATTGATTCAAACAGGCCAAATCAAAGATGCATGGAGGTAATACAGAAGAGAAAGGTCTTCCACTACTAGCACAGACCTTTGACAAACTACTTGCTGCTAGTACCCATTTCATAAATTTGGCTGAGAGAATGTAGGCAAGAAATCAAGCTAAGATTAAAAACGGCTTATTAGTATGCAATGCATCATACATTAATGTATATTGCAATAAAATTTCATTTGCACTAACTGATGACTCTTTATGGGCACGTATGGCCTCAATGGTAATTTGGATACAGATTTTTCACAACACTGGAGGTTTACCATGATCTGAATTTGGAGGTTTTATTCATCTATTCTAAAAACAATACCCTAAGTGTTAAATATGGTGTGAAATTCCCACCTTTTCCAAAAAAATTAAGGCATATTTTATTTAGTCAAACAGTGCCTTCTCATCTGGTAACTCTTGTAACAGTACCTCGATCAAATCCTCCTGGGTCATCTGACAAGCAAAATCAGTTTTTTACCATGAAGTAAACCAAATTGCTTGAGATCATTATGCAACCAGTACTTACTCTTTCATTGTGAACTTTCCCAAGTAATACATTTGCATCCACCATGCTTTGGCTTAGATGAGATTTCTCAGCATTCTTCATAAACTCTCCCAAGTACTTCAAAGCTTCAGCTGACTTCCCCTGACTGAAGAAAAGGACAGGGACAAAATTAAATATTTACTCAGATGGCTTCTCCAGATGCTGAAGACCTGTCCCTTTGTTCTGAGGTAACTTGACTTTGTGATGACTCATCCATGACTTAATTTTATTTCCAAATGGCCTCTAGCACTACCTGTGCTGAGCCCAATGAGATTAGTCCACACAGAACGTCTGAGGGCAGAACTGAATCCTTTCAACAAAATATAACAACATTTTTCTTCAGAATATTGGGCCATATTTTAAATCCAAGAATGAAAGTGCAGGTGATGATTTAACAGGGATTTTGAATTTTTTATTATTTTAATTTTTTTTCTACTGAGAAGATGATAACGTTTTCAACACAGGTGGACCTCACATCCTGACAAAACAAGGTAAGGAGGTAAGAAGGCTGTTTTTTCAGTAAGACTTTTTGTGCTGCTGTCATTTAGAGCTGCCATTTCATGCTCTAGAACCCTGGTGGTGCAGCAGCAGCCCCATAACAGCGCTGTCTCTCAGTTCTGGGGGTGACAGCCTTTCCCTGAGTGTAATACTGCACTTTGGCTGGGTGCATCAAAGGTTGCCAGGGTCACACAGGCAAACCTATAAAGTATGGATTGCAGGTGCCACCCCCAAATCCCAGTGAGATTAGAGCAACCTGAGGTCACAGCTGAATCTAAGCTGAAAATTGGCTAATGTACTTTGACAATAACACTTGCAGATTTCCCTTTTTTTAATAAAGCCACTCATATTAACAATATAAGACCTCGGCAGTGTGATTGCAAGATGGACATCTGTGGTTGCTTGTGAGTAAGGCACTGTGCTCTTTTCCCTTTAAGGCTGAAGTGTTACTCCAGCTGACCTCAATATTAGCCATGAACTTGAGTCACTAATGTAGGAGCGTAGCATGCTAAATGTCAAGGCACCAAGCAAGACAGAAAATCCAGTCTTAATTAAGAAATGCACAGAAACAGAAGTTTCTGTAAGTGATGAAGAGTTGTGATTTATTTTCTCACCATTTTAAACCACTTTCAAGTTATATTCCTGCAGCAAATGACTGCCTGGCATTTACTTACATTACAGTTTTTATTATAAACTATATTAGGAAGATGTGCTTTCAAAGTCTGGCAGAAGTCTGCAATTCCCTGTTTTATGCTATCAGAGTAATTATAAAGGGTAGAGCCTGCCATGAAACAGGAAATACAGCAAAGCTTAGCTGCAAATTTACAATATTGCAGTGACTATCTGTATGTGACTGAGATGGGTGAGACTGCTACAAAAGGATGCTAAAACATTGCAAAGTAACATTCTTGAAATGTTCAAGTAAATGAGTAAATGCTATTGTAAAGCCTAGTTGTCAATAAGCAGACTTGGATTTACTAAATTTTCCTAATTTAAGTATTTTAATACCATGAGAATACAAAAAAACCCCGGACTGTAAACATTTGCCAAATGTCAAAAGGCTTCTAAATTTTAGAATTAGAAACATATATTTTTTAATCTTTTTTTTTCCTAAGAAGAGAAAATCAAATGTTTCCCTGCAGAAATACAGAATATGATTTATATAAGTTAAAGGACAAGGTTAAAGTGTTAGACAAATATTAATTCCAGTTTTTCTAGTTTTCTATATGCAGTGCACAGGTGCAACTTGAAGAGCATATTATATGGTATAATCATTAAATCCATTCAACCAGACCTTTGAGAGTTAAAAACATATATTCTGAGGAAAAGGACTCCTTGGTCCAAGGAATGAGAATGAAACAGTGCAGAATATTTGTGTATCAAGGTGATTCCAGTTTCCAATTGGGAAAACAGGACTGTTAACACCCACATCCCCTGACAACTGTCCAATTATGTATATCACACTTGGCCTACTGTTTGCAGTAGAAGTAATCAATAAAGGATGTGGTTGAGTGAACATAGATTTTGGTTGAACCAATGCATGAAAACTTAATCATTTACTCAGAGTGGAGAAATCAAATAGAGCAGAGATGAAACAGCCACTAAGGGGTTTGTTGATTGTGCCACCAAGTTTGTGGGCTAGAGGCTGAAAGTAATAAAGCAAATGGAATCAGTGACAGGAGAAAATGTAAAAAGGTTTTCTTAATTTCATGAATTAATAGAAATGTTTTGATGTATTTTTGGCCATTTTTTTATATTTCACATAAAAACCTATGCTCCACATATAGAAAATATGAAAATTGCTAGGGCATATAACCTCTTTCAGGAAAAGAGAAACCAATTTGATACATATCAGAAAGGTATTTCTCACTGTTAGAACTTCACTTATGCCAGCCAGCAATTGGTTGGTACAGTTTGACAATTTTTTAAAGGAAGTACTTCCAAGAGCACTGCATCTTGAGATATTTAAAGCATGCAAGAAGGATTACTGAAACACTTTATCCTGCACAGGATCTGATAACATGATAAACAGGTCTTTCCTACTCAAAGGGCTAATACTTTATAGTTCCTTCGAAAATCTACATGTTATTTTATACAGCCGTATACTTTCTATCTCCTTAGACATCACCTTCCTAAATGCATAAAATGTAATTTCCTAAAGATATAGTCATTCATGATCCCACAGAACAGTTATGATGACTTCAGCAGAAGAGATTACACATCTACAGCAACTCATTTTCCAGTTTCATGCTAAAATGCCCTATGAGATTTTTACCCCTATTAGACTTTTATGAAAATATGCACCTTTTATAGGATTGCTCATGTGATGGAATTGGATGTATAAATCATATGTCCACAAGAAGTCATTACCATGGTGGACACTGGCAGAATAAGTCAAGAACATGATGCTATTATGTCAGATTTTTTTCCCTGGAAAATGACATGCCTAAATGCACATGATAGAGAATTTCAGTTTCCTGTGGTCTCTGGAAACATCTGTAGCAAAGATTTCACAAAATATTCCAAAGCCACAGACAGATTCTGAGCTATTCAGGAGGGCTCAGTCACTTTCTCCAACCTGTCACAAGGAAATCAGAGCAAATTCTCATAGACGTTATGACTATAACACATTATTTTTGTGAAACAGCCCTTTTCTTTGTAAAGACATTATCCATAAAATTTAAAATTAGTTGCACAGGTCTAGCCTAGATCAGGTACAAATACAAGTAAAGAAAAAGTGAACAAGCTGAATATGGAGATTCAGTCAACCGCAGTGACAGAATAAATCAATGCATTTATCCAACATGTACTATGTCCAGCTCTGGAGTTCTCAGCACAGGACAGATATGGACCTGTTGGGTGCAGAGGAAGCCACAAAGATGATCAGAGGACTGGAGCATCTCTCCTATGAGGACAGGATGAGAGGGTTGGGGTTGTTCAGTCCGGAGAAGTCTCTGTGGAGACCTTACGGTATCTAAAGTGAGCTTATAATAAAGACAGGGGCAAATTGTTTAGCAGGGCCTCTTGCAATAGGACAAGGGGTAATGGTTTGAAGGAGGTTTGATTTAGATTAGATATAAGGGAGAAATATTTTACAATGAGAGTGGTAAAACATGGCAAGAGGTTGCCCAGAGAGGTGGTAGGTGCCCCATTCCTGGAAACATTCAAGGCCAGGTAGGATGGGGCGTCGAGCAACCTGTTCTAGTTGAAGATGTCCCTACTTATTGCAGGGGGGCTGGACTAGATGACCTTTGAAGATTCCTTCCAACCCAAACTATTTTATGACCCTATCTTTCTATCATTCTATGATTCAAAGCTGCCCAGGCTCTTCTACATACAAGTTTCTCAAATAACTGAAAGTTGCTGAGAATCATCATGGCATTTTACAGGGTTGAGCAGTTAATGCCTATCATATACCTCAAGCTCTTCAAAGCAAGGACATATGTAAGGTGTTTGATTTGGTAAATGTTCTCGTGGCACAACTACCAGATGTGTTTTTTAAAAATATGACTGCCATTTTTCAGAGAAAGGGTTTATGTTTGGGTCTTCACCTGTGCAATAGATTAGCAGTTAAATCCCTGATCCTATACATGAAATTGAGTTCCTCCTTCACTTGAATCAATCAGAACGTTCCTCTTCTAGGAGAATGCCTTAAATACTAAACTGAGGAGTCTTACTGCTCCTAGTACTCCCTCTTATTGCACCTTACCTACTGTTTTCCCTCTTTTTCAAATTACAAACTGGAAAGCAGTGAGACTGTCCATTCCTGGGTAGCTAAAGAATGTTGCCAGAAAGTGTGGAGTACAGATTTGATGCAGCAGAAAAATCACTAGCCATTCCTTTTTAAGGTAAGGATTTGGATTGGCATGGTCTATTGGATGAAGGATTTAGCAAACTGACTTCAGAAGGATCACCAAATCTGTAAGTTCTGAGTAAATAAATGTATATGCCCTCATTCCAGAATGCCTAAATCACATAGGGAGGAAATTAATATACATGGTTTACTAGGAGTGTTCTCTTGACTATCTCAACCCACCCTCTACCCAGACTGATGCTTTCCCTGAATACAAGGAGCCCATGAATGCTTCTGAGAGCTCAGACAATGCTGTACTCATTGCAAAGCCACTCTTTGTAACAGCTGGTTTTCTAGCAACCAAATCTTTCTTGGTTAGGCTTAAGATGGTGTTGAAAACTAGTTTTGACCTGGTATTCTTAGTCTGTTCTGTGTCTCTTTGAGTATCTTATCCCATATCCTTATTTAGGATGCTCAGAATACGGGTAGCCACAAATTATGTATCAGAGAGCTGAAAACAACTGTGGCTGTGGCTGGTCCCTTTATGCTCTGAAAGGCCAAGAGACAAGGGGTCCAACTCAAAGAGGAGAATTTGCTCTGCACACTGAAACAAACCTGGTGACAAGTCCTTCTCCATAAACAATTTGCCAACCTCTATCATGCATCATGTGCACTGAAGTCCCCAAACATAGGATGAATCAAGAAATAGCTGCAACCTTCCTTTTTAGTCTCTTTTTTCCCTGATTCATATGATAATTGCATTAGACTACTTGATGTCAAAATCATTTGTGTCAGAAGTTGAAGTAGTTTCAAACTAATTCACCTGGAAGAAGATTTTAATGCCAGATGCTGAAACAAAAATACTGAACACAAGCATCGTATTTGCAACAAATGTAGTTACACATGCACAAACCAGAAATGTCTTCATAGAAGAAACTTACAGTTCAGAACATATTACACTGAGACACCTACTGAAGCTGGATACATTCTTCAACTCTTCCTGTCTTTTTAAACCTGGAAAATAGGCTTGCATTTCTATTTTCAGTAAAGTCTCTCCTAAACTTGTGGGGGGGAAAAAAAACCCCAACAACTTCAAAAGCCCCCAAAATGTGGAATAAAAAGGACATGTTATAGTTTACAGGTAAAGAAAAGCTAGGACCACACACTTCAAAAAATGTGTACCAGTTTAAAATAACTTTGGATTAAATGGTCACTTACTGCAAGAAGGGCACTGCTTAAAATTTAAGCAGTCAGTAATGGGAAGCGACAGACCTCTAACAATTTAAGTCTTTCACAGCTGAATGAGTCTGCACTGACAGTCAGACAAGGATATGCTAACCTACCTTGCCAGGATCTTGGCTGCAGCTGCATATGCTCTGCCCAGGCCAGCAGAATCACGAAGTGCTGTGAATATTGCTAAAGAGGTGTTCAAAATCTGTGAAACAAGAAAATGAGACCCAGTAAATACCATGATAAGAATTTCCACTTTTTTTCTTCCCTGTCCCCCCAATCTCTCTGTCCATATGGAACACTAAATTAAAGCTTTTCCCCTTCTACAACTGTTCTCTAAATAGCCATAACGGGACTAGAGGTTTTGAGCATTACTTATAGTTGTTTGAAACCACTCAATAATTACAAATCAGAAAAATGCAACTTGCATTCCATTTAAATCTCCGTATTTTGGCAATTTGCAAAAACCAAAGAGGTACTACCTGTTTTGCAATATAAATTTCACTATCCATAATTTAAACTAATTTAAGAGCCTGTGCTTTTATGAGTTTCTGATAATATTTTAGGAATGGTATCCTTTGCATTCACAGTGTTTTAGAACGATATGCTGAAATACAACTTAGTATTTTCTTTCTTTAATCTGCCACAAATTATTTTAGTACAATTCAGATGCCCAAAAATGGAGTTAAGAGGTTATACATTTAATCTATGTTGCCCTAAAGTACTGTAGATAACACTGTTATTTTTCTGAGTAATTATTCACACACAAGCAGTTGGCTAACATTAGTTTGGAATGTACTCTATTATTATGAACCTTCCCATAACTGAAGGCTTACAGCTGCTGCACAAAAACATATGATCTTAATTCAATTTAACACTGACATCACCTGTATTGCAGAATTTCTTTTCTCATCCATTTTTTTTTTCAATGGTGATGATGGGAGAGTGCATATAAAATTAAATCTTATTCTTTCCCCCTCCTCTTTGTTGCTTGACCCAATCTATTACACACATGAGAAAACAGGAAATCTCCAAAGACTCTCTATGGAAATCCTTTTTGCACATTTCCAAGAAAGGAGTAGTGAATGTCATTTACCAACTCTGAAGGGGGATGGGAGATGCTCAGGGAGATATGACAGTACCCTGCATGCCCCAAGATGCCTATTTATACTGAGGTAAAAGATAGGGCATTTTCTATTAAGATGGCATCCCTTGTCCTTGGCAAAGTGCATGGTTCAAAAGAAGACAACCTGTGTGTGCTAATGCTAGAGATGTCACTATTTCCATCATTATTTCCCACTACTCAGACTTTCTAGTTCTTGAAAGAGTTTTACTACGTGCAGGAGTATCCCTGGACATGGCTCTTATTTTTTAGCTGTATAAGCCCTATGTGGACAAAAAGTAGCACTTATTAATGTGCACTGTCCTACTTATCATCCTTCAAGTACTTTCTTATCAGTTGTGTTCTCATGTACATCAGCATTGCATGCTATACTTGAAGGTCATTGCCAATTGAGTTATCAATGCATCAGACATGACAAAAAGAGTGCAAAAGGCACCTCAGTTAGGAAGTTGTCACATCAGCTCAGAACTCACCCTAAACTGAATGCACACTTAACGTTGTCAGGGCCCACAGTGTATCCTTCTAGTAACCCAGGATGGTAACAAAAATGGACACAAGTGTCCAAAAAATCAGTTCTTAGTATTGCATTTGACTCAGGGGACCTACAACATTTGTTGTAATAATTGTGCTCATATTAGAAAACCTGCCATAAGAGTGTCAGGAGGTCTCAAAAATGCTACTTACTGGACTGAAATCATAACTAGTTTAAACTGGCCTCTACAATATTAACTAGGACACAGGTCCACTAGTCATTGCTATCTAGCACAGAAAGGTTACTTAGGCACCTAAGACTTCAGCTACTGTACATTTTGTTTCTATCAAAGATATCACAAAGCCTAAAAAGTACAGATAAAACCAAGGAAAAACCATACTCAGAGTAGCTGAAGTAAAAAGTTGGTTTACTGCATCTCTGCAACAGCTGCAAGAAAGAAGTAAATAAATAAAACCTCTCATTCATATTGATGAGAAGTGCTCATTTTGGTCCCAGGTTACTGCTACTGTACACAAATCAGATATTTCATTCTAAACAATGATGAAATAATAATACGTAAAACATTTACATAAAAGGGAGGAAAACTTGATAAATTACACTAGAAAGTGTACTCTTTGTGTCTGTATTTCAAATGACTCCTCCAGCTTCAGAAAATATGCAGGGACACAGAAAGGGACACATGCTTGATGGAAAGGAGCTGTGTAGTGCCCCTGTATGCTACAACTGCCCAGTATCCATTTATGTGTAGGAAGTAAAGAGGGATTCCTCACCTATGGTGCATACCTGACCTTCAATATTCAGGATACAAAGAAAAAAGAAAAAGATAGAGAGCAGGATAAAATGCTGAGTTAACACATAAGCATTAGAGGATTTCACCCAAAGTCTCTTGCAAATAAAGCACACTTTTCATTTTCATTTAAAATGAAAAACTATAGAGCTTGCATTCTGGCAAATCAAGTAGAATTGAGAGAGAAGCTGCCAGAATCTGTAAACTGCCTGAAAACAACAAATGGACAAGAAAATTTCCCTGTTTATTTTTATGGGACCCAAACAACCAGTCCATCTAACACAGTTGATATAATTTGGATCTAATGGAATTTATAGTTTCCCAATGAAAGTTTTCCTACCTTTAGATAGAAGCAGAGACAGAAAAGGGTATTTTATATATATATTTTTTGGCCAATCTGTACAGAGGATGGTGACATCCAAGGAAGAGGTGGAACATGTTAATACATAAGAATCTACACTGTAATGTACACTAAAAACAGTGAGCTTGGGTATTGCACAAATTTAGCTGTATTTCCTTCTCAAAAGTTAGACAAAGTTTTCAGAGATTTAGAGTTACTGAAGGGTCATAAGGTCTTTCTTTTCTTTATATTTTGTTATGGTTTGTTGTTTTTTTTCAGAATTAACTATGTACAAAGAGTTCTGAGGAAGGAAGCTATTGGAATGTATTTATCCTGATCATACACATAACATTATTATAAAATTTCTGTTTCAAAGAGAGTTTGAAACAGAACTCTAGCAACTAGTGGGAAAAAACTATTGTATAGGAAGTTGAACAGGTTAGAATAATGTACAGTTCTTTCTACCCCTATATAAAAACTGCACTGATTGTGGTCACGGATTAGTTTTTGGCTCTGTGTGACCAATCACACTGATTATCTCAAACTTTTGACTTCTGAGGGTCTGCAGTGGAAATACTAGTTTACAAAACCCAAATAACATGAAAATCAAAGTCTAATACAAAAATGAGCAGTGAGTTCTGATCCCTTTTTCTCATCCATGCAGGAGGTGGGAAGGTGGCAGGGTGAAGACTTCAGCTTTGTCTTCTGTGTAATAGTCAACTGCCTCCCACGTGCCATCCACTGTCACTTTGGTGTATGTAGGGAAAAAAAAAGAGAAAAAATAAAAAAAGGAAAAAGTTGCCTTTATGGCTCAAAAATAGAAATTTAAAAAAAAAATTAGAATGCACTGTACAATTTCCCTGGTTTTCTTGCTTAGCACTAAAAGGTGGAGGCACGTGCACCTGGGAGGAGGAGAGCTACTGTGGGAGCATCCATTCATAGAATCAACTCTCTTCCTGGGTTTTTGTAAGACTGTTGTGTCTACAATTAGTTACAGTGTAAAAATAAAATAATGAGCTCTGCTTAAATCCTCAAACTAGAGCCTATTTATGGTATAGCTCTTGCACTAATTCTCTAGCTAGTGGTGAATTTCATATTTACCTCCTCTGCCAAGAAAAATATTAGTCAGATCTCTGGCCCAGATTTACTTCTCAGTCATCTCAGCATTATGCCACGTGACTCTCCTGGGGTTATTCCATTAATGTAAAACAGATACATCAGGTCCTCCCCCAGGGCCCCCCCAACCCCAAAATCCCACCCTTTATTTTTTATTGTTGTCACACCTGTGCTTTTTTTATATGTACATAAAAACATATGCACACACCTCATTAGTATACACTGAGGACTCAGATAAAAGGACAGAGGTTGTGCTAAACATTCATACATCTGGGGATAATGGGCAAAACACTAAAATCGAAAGTATGAATTTATGTTGAATACAGAATGTCTATCCAACTCAAGATTAATGCTGCTACTACTGTTTTGGAAAAATATATTACTCTGCCAAAAGCACAATGAGATAATATCGATTTATAATACTGTAACCTTAAAAAACACAAACCCATAGATTTGCTCTCAGCTTTCCACTTGATATTGTTGTCAAACTTTATTGGAAACACCTTTATTTTGATTTCTGAAAATCTAGCTGTGTTGAGCCATTTCACAGCTGGTGAGCAGTAAAGATGCTTCTGCCTCATTTACAGATCTTGAACATGAATCAGACAATCAGCAGGAACATTAGTCAAAGAGATCACCAGCTAATGATTTCTGACAGGCACTGCAGACACAGGCCAAGGCCCAGCCTGGCTCGCAGCATCTGACAGTATTTTTCTGAAGCCAACAATAGGTGTTGCAAGACAGATAATGCAATGAAGTGAGACTACTGGCCTCATACCACTTAGTATTTCTTAAATACTTTAAGAAAAAAAACAAATAGTTCTGATGGTCTCTAAAAGACACTTTGATGCAGCCCAGTGACAATAAAAGACAACAGAACTGTATGCATAGGCATTCTGCAGTTCAGTGAACTCTGCCCAGTAGCTCCATAAGAAATGCATATTTAGAAATTACTAAAAATTTCAGTGTTTATAACCATAATGTGAGTGGTTACATGCCTGTGGCCATGCTGAGTAAGAAAAGTTTCACAACAGAAACCCAGATGCATTCTTATTTTGGCCAGAACAGTGTGGGAGAGGTTGGACAGCAATAAGAAAATTGTATTGTTTCATGTAATGCATTGATCAAAATGAGCAGAGCTCACTGATCCCAGGAAAATCCTGCACCAATACCATCTGAATGGCAGGCCACACCTTGTTAAATGCTAAATGTACTCAGGTATAGTGAGCATCTAGGGTAGAAGCAATACAGCATTCTGTCTGGAACCATGCAGTTAAGGAATACAGAGACTGGGTGCCCCACTGGGGAAAGAGGGACCAGCCTCTGATTTGTGAGAACTTTTAGTTCTCCCTCTTTTCCCACAACTGAAATTCACCAACTCAAATGCTGTGAATATTAACTCCTTGCCCTGAGCCCCATCCAGTTACACTGGACTGTTTGGTTTTGATAAATAAACAGAAAAAAATTAATCAGAAATGCACAAACATTCTTCCTGCAGAGACAGAAGGACTTTTTCTGGAATTAGCCAAACTGGTCTGTTCCAGAACTCTATTCCAGGGACCTTATTGTGGGTATTTTGATAATGCATAGCATAAGCACACATCTTGGAGCAAGGGAGTCAGGGACAGGGGAGGGATATAGAAGAATCCACCCAGAAGTCTGTCCAAGTCAAACAACAAAGTGGAACACCCTGGTTCAAGACTTTCCACAGGCTCTTGCTAGGACATGGCCATCGCTGAGGTGCTGCCTGGTTCCCACTCTCCCTGTGGGTAACTGCTCTATCCAGCCCACACTCCTCCCTCCCCTGATATACTTGGCTATCAAGTGCAGTGTTTACCTTTATGCTCTATAAATGCACAGCAATATATGCTTCAGGTTACTTGTGTCTGCATCTGTTTGAGGGATTAAAGGAGGGAAGACAAACATTTCACTCATTTCTTAACAGTCTATCAGAGTAAGACCTAGGGCTCTTTGCCTGTATCAAGTCTTACTTGTATTCTTCACGTAATATTCAGAGTATGTACGTTTTACTTTGATTCTGAGTGGATGATATGTAAATACAGGTAACTAATTGAAAAAGTTCCTTTCCCCAGAGTAATTTCAAACTTCTGTTGGCTTCCACAAGGTCAGGAGGTCACCCTGTATGCTTCATTTTGCTGCACAGGAAACTTAAAAGAGATGAAATGTACAGATGATTGAATAAACATTAACTTGTGTTCCCATCCTTCTTATTTATTCTGTATTAGTTTCTGTATTACTGTCCTTAATTCTGACCTTCTGTGCCACTAATAATTGTAATAATTCTGATTCTCTACACCAACAACTTTGAAGGAATGAAGTCATAATTTCTTTATTTCCTATACCTTATAAAGAGTTTTATTAAAATAAATAAAATTTTTTAAAAAAATTCATCCAGCTCCTTGAGAGCAAAAACCTAGGCAAACATGAAATAGTTTGTTATTATTGTACAATTTGAAATCTTTACTGCAAAAGACATTGCCCTAGAAAAGGTTGTTGTAATCTTTATTTAGGATGGGAATGTAATGTTTTCCAAACCAGCCACTGTTGACATATTTCTTCAAAATAAAGCATGGCTTAGCAGTCTGGAGTGAAGAAGCTTCATCTGTTACCCTTTAACAGTCATATAGGAGGAAAAAACAGTTTATGTATCCTTTCCATCCTGACAGATGTGACAATAGCTGGAAACACTGTGCCTGCCAAGAGCTTTTATCAAGTATGTTATAACAACTAGTAATAAGTGTAAATAATAAATGGCTACGATCTTATGGGAAACGGTGGCAATACTAAACAATTTTTGGTGCTTGCTGATGGGAGTCTGCTAGTCTTGGAATTCCCTGGCTTCCCAGTAGAGTTTTGGCCTGACAATAAACAACAGTTTAATACTTTATCTAATCCCAGCCAGGAGGTAAGTTCAACAGCAAGCTTTTGCAGATGTTCACATCCAATAATCTATTCATAATTGATGAAACAGGGAGGTCAGATGTAATGGTTGCTACTATTCCAGCAACAAATAAATGGTTATTGACAAAACAAGGCAGTGTGGCGCTGAGTGCTGAGCAGTGACAAGCATGAAACAGTGCTGAGACAGAAGTAGTGATGTGAATACAGCCCTTCATCCTGAGAATTCCTCAATGTGATGTGTGGCACGAGGGCCACTCTGACACATAAGCAGATGGAGGTGACTTGTAAAGGAAAAATGAGATTCCGCAAGTACATAAGAGACAAAGGCAGAGCCGGAGAAAGGAACAAGGAGAAAGGGGTGGAGAAGATTGGAAATTTGGGTAAGTGCAATAATATGAATCGTTCAGAAATGTTTTTGTATAGCAGCACTGTGATCCAGCTGTCTGGACCGCTTTTATCAGATTGTTGTGTCTACACGAATGTACCTGGCTGCCAGATCACTGCAGCCTGCTAAGACATTAATATCATACTATATGTATGTGCATGCTTAAATGCCCATTACTTCTTAGACAAAGCACCTATAAATATTCTTTTTCATCCTCATTAATATCTTTAGTCCAGTGTTGAACAGATATTTTTAACTACATGAAGTTTTCCTAGCTAAAAGCAAACAAAAAAACTTTAAAAATTTGCAGGACACAATGGTAAAAACTGCAGAGATAAACTGGGAAAGCATAAAACCAATTTAAGTCAATTAAAAAACATCAGTTTTCTGCCAAGCAATATGGAAGTTAAGGAAAAGTTCTCATTCAGCTGAAAACCTTATATTCTTTAAGTTTTAACCCACATAATGTGGTAAAAGGATTAATAGACTGTTCTTATTGACTGAATAAAACTTGAGTCATTTACATGCAAATAGACACTTGAAATCTCTTGCATCCATTTCAGTGCTAAAAGATAGTATTTTTACAATGTTTACTGTGTAATATACTAGTATGAAAAACAGCAGAATGAAATGGTGGCCATTACTGCTATATTGTGTAGTCATAAAAAGATTTCAGACAGAAATATTTTAAATATTAATATTACTAAAATCATTTAAAGCACCAAGGAATGTGAAATCGATTTATTTAGAAGTACAATTTATTTCACACTTTGCTACCAATTCTTTTGATCAGCTCTGAAATAATACATAAGCTGAAAGCAAAACAGCAAAACAAATTGCTTCCAGCAAGGAGGTAGGAAGCTCTAGGTTTTACACTGGCACGCTTCAGTGTTTTAACTTCTCAGGTTATTTATCTATCAAAGGATGAATTTTAAATTCCTTAAGACCTAATGGCTGAATCAAGACCTATTCTCCAACCTAGCCATCAATGGTCCTGATCAAGCAAGGTTGTTATGCATTTGCTTACACCGGAATATATGAGTTGTCCCCCCGAAGTCAATGAGAATAACTGAATTGAAATTTAAACATATATTTAATAAGTGAATTGCTGTAGCTTGAACTATGCCAATCTGAGAAACCAATCCAATTTTAAAAGCCTTACTTTACAGAATATTTTTTTATAACCTGTTCATTAGAATTAACTATACAGTGGAAAACAAAACCTCCCAGATTATGAATACATTTGCATTTAAGTACCGAATTTCCTGAATTTGTACAGCGTGGGTACAAATGTTTCATTTCTCAAAACACATTAAGAGTCTGATTTCCGTAAGTATATTATCTAACGGAATTAGAAAACTTCTCATACAGTTTTTCAGCCATTTCCTACAGCCCTGGGTACAGTATGAGCAGTTTCCCTAATGGATATACACTAATGGACTGACAGCTCCCAAGATCTTGCACACCATTGTCTCTCAGATAACATAAGCTACAAACTTAGACATGCTGTAACTATGTCTTTCCCTCTATTATAAACAGCATTTAGGTGCTGAGGTTTAGCACACCTAAGCTAGAAATCCAGTATAGTCTAAAGTTCATACAGCTTTGTCTTTTTTATTTCTAGCCTGTGAGAATGAAATGAGCAGAAACTTCTCTATTGGCACGTATTTAAAAAGGAAAGAAAAAAGAGGGGAAAAAAAGGAAAATAATGAAGCATATTTTATTAGCCACTCTAAAAAAAGTTTCAATAGAGTACATAGAAAATGCCTAAATCACATCTTTTAATTGACAGAAGACAGTTATTGGAGTTTTAGAGACCTCAGTTGGGGTAAGTGGACTAATTGTGACCTTCTTTCCCACAAATCAGAGTGTATAGCTGTGTTCACAGTCTGGCTCCTACCTTGCCTGGGAAAACATAAGGAAGAGCCATCTGCACTGGCCATACCTGGCAGAGAATATGCAGGTTGTTCCATCCCAGCAACTTAATCAAAAAGGTAGGACCTGAGCAAAGGCTCCATGCCTTGGTGAAAATAGATGCAAAGATATTTTTATTCCCTTTTATTCCCTAAGGAATTTTTATGCCTTTGTCCTCAATGTTTCAACAAATTAGAGCTGAGCGAACCCCCAGTAAGGGACAATTACAATTTGCTTCTTTTGAGTTCAAACATAAGAGCTAGCAAGAGTTTCATGGAAATGATTCAGAATCATACAAGTAATCTTGATCTTGGAATATCTATTATTATGTAAATATACTTTTCCTGGTGCTACACTGCAGTCCCCTCCAGTTCTTTGCAAAGTCATATGGAAAGTACCTGTGCATGTCAAGTGCTTGTGTGTGTGTGTGTAAGGCAATAATAAAACTTGTCATTTTGTAGCAGATATCCTGAGTCAAAAATCTTACCAAAAAATAGAGTTTGAAGTTTGGGCAACCACATTTGATATGTTAAATAGCATGACTTCTAAATGCAGGATGTTTAATATATGTATTTTAAATGAGGCTGCATAAATCTTAGAAATATGCATAACCCCAGCAACTTTTGTACTGTTTTGGAACTAAAAACAAACAAAACAATGTCCTCCAGGCATAGCCCCCAAAACTGAAGTTTTAAATGTTTTGTCATCAACTTGTATGCACATTCCTGAGACCACTAGTGGCCAAATAATCCTAAATCCTGAAAAGGTGCTATAGATTTATCTAATGGATTGTGCAGTCAGACCTGCAATTCACTGCAGTTGTCTTACTCTTTTGGGATGTATGAATGAGTAAATTGAAAATTGTCATGGATGAGATGGAAATCCACCCATTTATGGTGTTTGGCAGCCATTCCTATGGAACATGAGACTCCTGAAGAGTAAGGTTAATATCAACAAGTTACCAGTGCATTTATTTTCATTGTTTCTATGAGAAAACAAGAAAATGTGGTATTCTGATTTTTTAATCAGGTAATAGATTGATTATATATTTAATATTTTTTGTTTCTCCTGCTCTATAATTTTTTTATAACTTGACTACTGTAATTCTGCAACGGTACTGCATTTAAGATATTCTTGTGGCACATTTATCTTGACAAAAATCCAGTTTACTAAGGGAATTTATTCTGATGCCATTAACGAGCAAAATACAATCTAAACCACAGACTCAAAAGGAAAACAATACCATGTTTCAAGGCAAATGTAGTGGACACCATAACACCAAGGTGCAAATCTGTGTGGTATACAGAAAAGTATGGAAGGAAAGTAGCATTACTGCATCTCAGGGCTACTCAGAACGTTTTCCCTGTTTTTTTGGGGTTTTTTTTTTTGCTTGGCTGGTTGGTTGTTTTCAAGAAAATGGTTAAGATAGGAAAAACATTATTTAAATTAAACCAACAGAAGAAATCCTTACTTCACTAAGAGAATGTTAACTTTCGTATCCAAATAAAAACGTTAGATGTTTCCTTTACTTTAAGAATTAAGTGCTAAATTAACATAAAAAAATGAGTTGAATGATCAGATATTCACCTCTTTCCTGAAGTTTCAGGTCTTCTTTATGATTCTCAATACAAATAATTTTTAGTTTCTTAATTCCTTCAGTATTTGAGTCAGTATATTTTGTCAGGACAAAGTTCACTCCCAATACTAACTTTCTCACATAATTTTGTTTGTACTATCTTCACCAATGTCCAGCAGCAGTGGGACCCTTCAGAAACATGAAATTTAACCAGTTTCAGGATTGGTTCACACCTTTCTCTTTACATAATCCACTGTGAGTATTAACATCAATCAGAAGCACCTACCTTCAAAGGTGACTCAGTTTTGTCTGGTTTTTCATTCCTCAGATATGAAAAACACTAAATTCCTGCATGAACACAGCCTTAAGAACAACTTAAAAATCACTTCAATGAAAGTGAAGCCTCTAGGAGGGATGAGACCTTTTCTTAAACTGGTATGCCAAAATGTTTTTTCAAGCACATGATGCCATTTGCTAGGCTGAAAATGTTACACTTCCTTACTAATGGCTAAATATCACTTCGAGATGAATAAAGGACAATCTGGCTAATTTAAAAGAAAGAAGTTTGAAATAATTTCCATTGAATAGTATCTTTTAATGTGTATTGTGAGTCTCCATTTGAGTGTTTCTTTTTGTGGTAACAGTAATGAAAGCTTAAACCTAAACTCGGTGACAGTAAACCCAGACAGTAAAACTAAACCCAGACAGACACACTGACAAAAACACATCTTGAAGTTCAGCCTTCTAGTAAAGCACTAGAATAGTAAGCAAACCTCACAGGAATGATGCTCATTCTTCTCAACCACCTTCCACAACGTTTGGAAGAAAAGAGGATAACAGTCACTCTACCTTTTGGAGTTCTTTTACTTGCTAAGCTCCTCCTTGATTCACCAAATCCATACATATATACATACAGGCATAATCTATATAACTGGATATAATAGATACAATTAGATAAAACATGCTGTACATACTAAGTTCAGAATACCTGCACTCCAGCTGCACTTACATTCTCTCTAGCTGCATGAGTTGAGACAAAATTTCCAGTTGTTTTGACACGGAATTTTTCAGAAATTAAGTTTATGGCCATAAATCACCTCTGATTACTTTAATAGGGTCATTTTGAATGTGAAGATGCCTTTGTAAGTTCATAAATTTTCTTGATAATTTTGTGCCTGTGGCTTGTATATCGTAATTCTGACAATTCATGCAGATAGCATTATGTCATAAATTACCACATTTAGTTTGGCATGAATCTCAGGTACTCATGAACACTGCCTCCATTGTTTAAATATGTACTATATATGACACATGGGATTCAATATCCAAAATAAAGGAATACTTAGAAAAAAACCTAACACTTAGATGAAGAATGAGGATTGGATTTTTCCTAATGATTTGGGATGCAATTCTAATTGGAAGAAAAAAAAATCCATGATACCCTACACTTTGAAGCATTCTTGAAAGGCCAGTCTAAAAAAAATACATTCCCACATCAAGCATTGCATTACAATACCTTCTGCAAGATTTCTAATGACACAGAAGCATCTCACTTAATACCCAGCTTATCTAATGAGTGTGAAGAAAAAACAAGAGTAACTTTTACTTTAAAATTAGCCTAGATGGAGAACTCTCCCTGACAAAATCTATAATGCTTAAGATAAAATCTATATAATGTGAACTATTAGTATTTTGTTGAAAAGCCATTAGGCTCGATTATAAACCAGATGATACGAAAAATATTATGAACATACCCCACTGCTATTGAACATAATTAGTTCTCAGGCTTTTAAACTTGCACACACTTATATTTTTACATCTGAGTGGCTCCACTGAAATCAATCATATATATCAAATAAAATTAAACTAATTTATACAGATTATACACCAAATCAAATCACGTTAGATTAAACACCAAGTGCCCAGAAAATAAAAAACCTCCTCTAACAAAACTAGTCCATTTGATACAAAGTGACTGCATATTTTTTTTCACAGAATAGGCTGCAGCTTAATCATTTCAACCTTTAATTACTGCATCAGATAATGACTATTTTGAACATATGCTTCTCCGCTCTGCTAGAAGACATGAATGAAAGAGAAACAAGTTCATATGCATTCTACTGAGTGTGCACGTTGGGGGAGGGAGCAGCAGGCTAAAGAGCAAAGGGAACCAAGTGGCAACAATTGGAGGAAATGGTGTCTGTAACAGCTGCTCCTTTCAGATTCCCCTAGAAGGAGACTGCCTGAGGTGGACCACAGCACAAAAGGATAAAGAAGATGAAAACTGATGCAAAGCAGGGAAATAACTGCTGAGACCCCTGAGTCTACACCCGAATAGTCCCAAGCTGTGTGGCAAGACCTCTTTAGCATGCTACAGAAGCTGGTGATGAACTACATATTACCATGAGGCAAACTGGCTCCAAGCAGTATTGTCTGCATGTTATGTGTAATGATAACCAGTGCTCCTCTGGGAACAGGATGCAATGATTTCATCTCCGTAAGCATCTGAGCTCCCCTTGGAAACAGAGACCATTAAACTGAGAACAGAAGGGTAAATCTTAGGCAATGATTTCCAACTGGAGAGGGAAGACAACTTGTGCTCTACACTACTGTCAACCACTGACACTTTATTGCTGTCTGTGTTGATCATAGGACAACAAGAAATAAAACTGTATCCCTTTTTCTAAGTCCCAGTGTATTTTCTGAATGAAAGTACTTGATAGGTTTCTTATGTAATATTATTGGAAATGCCATCCTATTAGGAAATGCCACTATATTATTGACACAGAAAAGTATTGGTAGTTTCATTACTGTTAAAATAACATTTTACACTCTTAACATAATGTATCATTTGTTTTGTACTACAGAGACCTTCTTGCCCTTTTAACATAATTGCACATTGCTTTCCTTAACTGTCAGGGGAGTTTGTAGGACTAAAAACAATAGGTACAACCTATTATTTATATATTTTAAATTAATGGTAGTAAGCAGTATATTACAAAATTCAAGGTTTCAGAAGCTCCTTTAAAAAAAAATTCCGCATACAACAAAAAAAAATAGAACTTGCAAATGATTGCTGTAACTTTTTGACAGGAGACATGTGGGAGCAATGAAGAGAAAGGAGTAGCAATAAAATGCAGACACAATTGATCCTGAGGAAATAGTACCAGGACACCTAATATTTTTGACACTTTCAAGGGTAGTTTGATCCTTTGTATATCCAGGAGACTGTGCAGTCCTGTTCATTGATTAGTTTCTCCCGTGATGGAGAGATCAAGCATGTATGCAGGCTTCTCTATTTAGCACATTGGCTTATCTTCATAATTCAAACACTGTATTGCGACTCTCAGAAAATTAACAGAAAAGTTGTTCAGGCAAGAATGCCAACACACTTGTCAGTCAAAAAACAGTAGCAGATAAACTGCAGTACAAAAAATTCTAGTCTAGCCTATCATACTGTATTCCTGGGAGAGAAAAAATATCATATTCTCATTGGTGTTGCAACTATTGTATTGAAATGTATGCTGAACTAATTTGTGATTTCTAGTGGTCTATTTCTGAAAAAAAAATAAACCATCGTAACAAATACCCACAATGAATGATCTCTATAAATCATGCTCACTAATAGAACACTGAGTCACTCTGCAGTTAAAGGAACAAATAGAAATAATAATTATCCAGCTGATTAATTGCAATAATCAAGGACAAAATATTCAAACAAATTAAATATCCACAGAATATTTCTAAGAGGATCATGGAGGACTGTGAATTCTCTGATGGTTGGCACAAACAAATCAAGTTGCTGTTTATCTCTCCTCTCACACTGAATCTATGAGGAATTAGAGAAACCCTCCTTCCAGACAAGAATTCCACATGTAGAACTTTCATTGTCTTAGAATTGTTAAGGCTCAAGGGAAACAAGAGAACAGTAGTTTGAACTCAAGTATCAACAAAAGGTATTGCATCATCATTACAGCTTTTCATACCAAAAGCAATTCATACTTCTTCTAAATTCCTGATGTTCTGACAAACTCAACATGTGAATCAATGCATTTTTCATTCTTGCTCAGAAATATACTGTATCAAACTAATCTGCAAAAAAAAGATGTTTTTACAAAACCCTAACTAAATAAAAACTGATTTATATATGCATATATACAGGAAAAGGAAAGCTAGTCACATATAACCTGAATTGCCAATTTATATTATTTCTACAGATCCAAGTATGAAAACCTGGACTCCATCAGTTCTGGAATCTACTGGAATCAGAAGTGCTTAAGCCACGTGGATCCCTGCCTACAGAACTCGATATAAAAGGTCTGTGAGCCAAGTCTCTCCAAATGCCTAAGATGCCAAGGAGGCAGAGAAAGGCACTGAGAAAGCTAAAGCAACTTTAAAATAAACTTACTGATAATGCTGCCTGTTGTTCTCCAGAAAAATGATATGCCAAACTTAAGCAATATGCAGCTTCTCCTTCCATCTTCACATTACCTGCTAAAGAAAGGATTAAAGTTACAGTTACCAACATAAGCTGAACTAAATGATATGAGTGCAGACAGTTCTTGCAGGTTCTTATATACTATACAGATGTTAAAATACTGTAGTGAATTTTTCCTTCTCCTTACTCCTGCCATTTATCTCTATCCAAAAATATCCAGTGGTAATTAAAAAGAGACAAAGTTCAACAAGAAGGTTCAGCAAAGTCAGAGAAAATATCTTTCAGTAAAGAAGTAAAATCTAATTAACATGCTGAAATGTTCTCTGTCACTGAGTGTTCAATAATAGTCCTAGTGTCTTCACTTTAGAAAATCACTCAATATAAAAAGTAGCTACAGGTATGTAATACACCCTAATATATAAACACAAAATACATGTTGATCCACACACTTTGCTAACGTGAACCTTAGTGAAACACCATGAGAGAACCATCAGCAGACCAGTTTTATCTCTCTTCTTCTCATGGACATTTTACGAGCTAATATAGGCTAAAATAGCTAAAAATTAGGTAGGTTCTTCTTGCAAGTAGTAGTTCTAGAAAATTCTGCACAGGCAGTTGCTAACTGAGGTACATCACACTTTTCCATGCCAGGTTTTGTTTCGCTGATACTGATCTAACAAACTGCTTGCTGGTCTTTTTTAGCTATTTTAGCCTCAGTAGAAAAACATCAATTCAACACTGAAATAAATATACAAATTATAGAAGTTCTTACTATATCACACTATATTCAGAAATTTCCCTCCAGAACATAAGCATCCATTTAAAAAACTTGTAGATAAAATTACATTAAAAATAGCCAAAAATCTTTCTTTTGCTCAATATCAGTCTACTTCATTGAACACACTGAACAGTGAAAAATCAACCTGAAGCATAAATGCATATCAGGGTAGTTTGTAAAATGCATAAATTAATATAGTTGCAATGAAAAGGGAGATCACCTGTTACAATTGTCAGACTAATTCTTTCTGTCCAAACACATAGAAGCCTACATCTAGTTCTGGAACTCTCTGACTGATAGCAATTGCTGAGGCCATAGCAGTGCTCTATCTGCAGCACTTAATAAGTTACTTAAAATTATTAAAAGCCTGTAAATAAAAAACCTCATTTTTTCCCCCAATATTCAATATCCCTTAAAAGGCTTAATAAGGTCAAAGGGTACAAAAATGCAGTTTTGCAGAAGAATAATGTTCAAAGTTGCTAGGGATGTAAAAAACTTTCTTCCTCGTTCAGGAATAGTTTGAGAGTCTGAAGTGGGTAATATCTAATTCTAATTCACAAAATACATAACCACAGAAGGACAGAATGGACATTAGAGATGGCATCTCGTACCCAGTATGGCTCTGGAATGAGGACTGGAGAACTCCTCAGAAAGAAGTTCTAAAATTTAAAGAGAAAACCACTAACTATACTGTGCATAGTGATATTTTATACATGTCTTATGAACTATTGAAAATGCTTGAGTTAAAGTAATGGCACTGGAACATCTGCCTGGTCAAAGTAAGTTGTGGAAGACATCAGATCCATTTTGACAATCTTTTAATTTCCAGCAGTTTTCACCAGCAATAAGAAGTTGTTGATGGGAAATTTCACCAACAATTCTTATAGCTACTAGAGTAAATATTAGCAGCAGCAGTTTTACTCCAGCTGTGATTTAAGCATGTATTAGACACAACAGCTATAGAAAAAGCTGAAAGCTTGTACTTGATCAACAGATGTAGCTGAAAGAAATGGAGAAGTTGTTGGGTACGTGTTTCCTTCTTCAGCTGCTTGATTGTATTGGCATTCTCAGTATTTGGGTACATTCTCCCAAGAGAAAAGTTCTAAACAGGCAACTAACGGAACAGATCTACTAAAATGTACATAAACCAAAAATAGATTATTTAGTGATTTAACTAAAAGAAAAAAAACAGTCAAATACAATCATATAGTTCACAAATTAAACATTCAGTGTGGAAAGAATTGAATCCTTTCCCCCCAAGTCCTGTTCAGTTTATTTCCTCAAAATTACAACAGAAAAGCATTTAGATTTCAAATGGTGTTTTAAAATATTATCCTTTGTGAGATAAGGCAAGATAAGAAATTTTGGTTCTTTAGAGTTAGTGAAGTCAAAGACTATAGAATAAAATCCCCTGAAACAGAAATAATTTGCTAGCACTTTTAAAAATAATAAACAGCAAAATTCACACAGGATTAGATGCCCAAAAGCTTGTTCATTTTTTCCAGCTTGTTCCATTTTATCCAAGAGTATCTATAGGCCTAATAAAGGTATTTCTTTTTATTTCTTTGTTTCACTGAATACATTTTATACTTTTCTATGGAATGCTATGTTATACTATCTACCTTTATGGTCACATATTCATTTGTGGTAAAGCTTATTTTAAAATTTGGAAAATATTTTAAATTTTTTTGGTCCTATTTGATATTTTAATTCTATCTATCCCAACTATTACTCAAAGACTTGGAAACAGATTAATGTTGGGCATACATTATTAAATTAAAAAATGTATCTAATGTATCTGGTTATAAATATTGAATTAATATTATATATTAATTGTATGTGCAATTCATATGCAAAATATGCCCCTTAAGGAATACCATGAAAGGCTCTTGAATTGCTGTGCATGGAAAAAGGTTACTATTGGAAAACTGCTATCTTACTTCTGAGAAGCCCTCCAATAATCATATAGGAAAATCATCCAGAAAAAGTAATTCTGTAGAAGTGGACCATTAACAGTATCTTTCGAGAAACAAGCATTATTAAGCTTCCCCCCAAAAAATCAGGAAAAATATGTGTGTTTTCATAAAGTCAACTGGCAAGATTTACTTTCTTTTTTCCATTCCTCTCATATGTAAAAAATGCTCCGGAGCTCAGTATTTCTAGCTGATCAGCATCTCACAATACATGTAGCATACAAATGCTATTCTAATTCCCCCAGTCCTAAACCTATCCACACAAAATGGGCAAAGCTTCACAGAGCCATTACTTAGAACAAGACAGCGATCAGGAGTAGTCACCAAGGATTTCAAACAGGAAATTTGTGCTTCACCAACCTGATGGCTTTCTATGATAAGATGAAAGGCTTGATGGATGAAGGTAAAAGAGTGGATAATCTTGCCTCAATTTTAGCAAAGGCTTCTGACACCATCTCCCATAACATCTTTATATGGGTTCTGACAAAGGATCACTTAGATAGACAGGGAGGTAAACTGAAAGTAGAGGAGCTGCTGGCCTTTAACAGGGTGTAAGTAGCAGCATGAAGTCTAGTGGAAGGCCAGTCACTAGTGGAGTACTCAGGGATCAATACTGGTACCAATACTGACTAGTATCTCCATTAATGACCCAGATTGGGGCGACCAAGTGCGTCCTCAGCATGTTGCGGACAATACAAAACTGGGGAGGAAGGGTTGATCCAGAAGGCAGGTGGTTGTGCTGCCATTCAGAGGGACTTTGGCAGCCTTATGAAGTTCAGGAAAGGGAAATGCACAGTCCTGCACCTGGGGCAGGGCAACTCCAGGCACCAGCTCAGGCTGTGAGCTGACTGGGTGGAAAGGACCTCGGCAGAGAAGGACATCGGTTTCCCAGTGGACAGCAAGTCCACGAGGCAGAAATGCCCGTTCATGGCAGAACCGACCAACGGGATCCCAGGCTGCATCAGGCAGAGCATTTCAAGCAGGTTATGGAGGGGGTGATCCTTTGCCACTACTTCACATGGGTGTGCTGACCCCAGGAGTGCTGTGTCCCATTCTGGGCCCCCCAGCACAAGAGAGAGAGGGACATAGCAGAGTGAGTTCAGCAAAGGGCTGCAGAGATGACTGAGGGACTGGGAGCATCTCTCCTAGGAGGAGTGGCTGAGGGAACTGGAACTGTTGAGACCACAGGAGAGAAGGCTCGGGGTGATCTTATCAGTACCTCTTTGGCATAAGTAAAGCAGAGGAAACCAGGCTCTTCTCTGTGGTGCTCAGTGACAGGGCAAGAAGCAAAAGGCACAAAATGGAATTCTATCTGAACTCAACAAAACACTTTGTAATTGCGAGGGTGTTTGAACAGTGGAAAGTGTTTCCCAGAGTGGTTATGGAGGCTCCAGCTGTGGAAATACTAAAATCTTGACTTGATCTAGTCCTGGGCAGACTGCTCTAGCCAGCCTGATGATTTCCAGAGGTCTCTCTTCCTACCTCCGCTGTTCTCTGATTCTCTAGTTTGTTACTTCAGGTTTCAGAGTATTTATGTACATTAAGATATTCAGAAGAAGAAAACTGGTGTTTTGCAAGTACTAAATAACTATATAGAGAGAAAAGGTCATTTTCTGGCAGATAATATCACTCAAAAATTGCCAAATCAACAGTGACTAGCCAATCAAAATCAGTGACCTAAGCTTCCATCAGTGACCTCACTTTCTGATTATGGGTTCACAGTTTTACATTATTATTCCCACAAGATTGTCAGGTTTGTTTAGAGATAAAGCTTTGAGGAATCTAAAAGTTTCTTTGCTGTCAGCAGGAAGGCATTTCTGCCTTAGTGAGATCTGCAAGTGTATTGATAGCATTTGTCTTTGAATTTCACAGGAAATAATCACCCAAACACTTTACAATTTCTACTTTACTCTTGGGAACATCATGACATTCACAGAGAATAAAGGGATGGGAAAGCATTATTTTCCACCTACCTTCTTTTGCCATCTTTAAAGCTTTTATTAGTGTTGTGATGGCCTCTTGGTGTTCTTTATTTTCTAGCATTTTGTCTGCTAGTAATGTATAAATTCTCCAGAGATGCTCACATGCCAGTAAATTGTAAGTATGGCCTGTCTCATCCGTCCATGATGATCCCTCTGTTAGCTGATAAAATGCTTCATAATGCTCAGCAGCTTCCATGACATGACCTGAAAAACGTCATTCATAATTAAAATTAGTTCAATCAACAAAAAAATTTAAAAGTCAGTAGATTATAATAATGTTATGCAGCCAAACATTTCACAGATTTTTCAAGAATCTTCAATATGTAACTCACAGATCACTGGAAAAAATTGCCAAATCTCACAGTGGCCAGTAATGCTAAAATTACAGTTTATCACATTTTAAATGATCTTTCCTTTGTAGATTTACAATGTTAAAGGGGTGTGATCCCAAGGATGCAAAGTCAGGATTTTCTAGAAAGTAAATTTATTCTATATTCATGAATATAGCCTTTGTTGTTCTCGTATATTAAAATTACATCTATGCATAAATAATCACAATTGAAACCGTTCCTTAAGTTTCTTTTTCCATAATGAAAACCTATGCTGAAAGATTTGAAATGTGGAAGACAAAAGTACCAAAACTGTGGGGAAAAAAAATAATAATCTTTATTCAAATAAATTAATTGATGAAAAAAGAATTATTATGCAAAGTAATTTATTCAACAATTATTACCAGGCCAGCTCTGGTGAGTTTATCTAGTAGATTTACTGCAAGAGCATTAACCATTGATAAATTAATTATTGAGCCTGAAGTAATATACTTCAAGGTCTTCAATAAGTTACTCAAATATCTTTAAGGCAAAGAAAAGTTTGACGATAGAGTTCATTCATTTTAACATGCAAGTAGTTTTCCTTCTACCTTCATTTAGATTTATCTCTGTGCATACAGTTCAGTCGAGAAGCTTTCTGTGTTTTCTGGACAATGGACATTCAAAGAACAGAAAGAACATATTCTTCACACATAATGGGTACAGAAAAACTGCTGTGAAGCAGGTGAGACCATTTACATTGAAAATAATTAAAATCCCCCACATTCTGGTCACAGTACCTTGTTTAACAGAGAATATTCTACAGTAGGGAGAACTGGTGAATGTGACCCTGCCTTCATGAGTTTGTGTGTGTGTGATGGAGGAATCTTGTTCCATAGATCATTAATACTATCAAATGCTATTTCTATTAAAAGCTGAAACAAACCATAAACTAAGCTCATTTAGATGTGTTCGTGGCTTACACCTCTTCTGAAACATGCTTCATAAGGAACTATCACTGTTTTGCAGGGGTTTTTTTACAGTGCTGCATTCAAATTGCAAAAACAACCAGGGTGGAGAAAAGTTGTTTCCCAGTTGTAGGAAAGGAAGGGAGAAAAACATGGAGAATGATCTTCTTTAAGCATTCCTAGAGAAAATGAAGCTAGTTCCCCAGGCCTCTAGCTAACCTAAAGGCAGCAGAACAGCTATGACAGATTTCTCTTATTAACTCAATTTAGATTTGTCTTTTGCATATGTTACCCCTTTATAACCATGCTTTCAACTCTGCAATATAAAACATAACTCATCTTTATTAGAATTAAATTTATTTTCATATTAAGCTTCTCTGGTGATTAAAATGAGTTCAACTAAAACTGACAAGCAGAAGAAACTTCTCTTTCAACAAGGTAATGAATAAAACGAGTCTCACAGACAAATTATTTTAAGGCTGTACAACCTGTGATTCATATGAGAGTCCCAGAGGACACAACAAGTGCTGAAGAGTGAAGTGCCAGTTGAAAGGGGACCCAGCAGGCTTTATTCAGTTGTGCTCTAGCTAGGGACAGGTGGCCCAAACCACTGGGAAAACAGGAGAAGATCTATACATTCTTTCCAAAATATCACATACTTGACATCAGACTGAACAAATAGAAATGCAAAGGGAAATTATCACAACCAGGAGAAGTAGTTTAGGGACTCACTGACAGTACATGTAACAGGAAATAGAGATATGGACTTGCTAAAGCCAGATGAAAACTCCTGTCCATTCTTAAGAGGCTTCCAATTGAATTTGAGTTTCTGCCTATCCAGTCCAGCTAACTCCTTAAGGAACCATCAACTCGAAATTCCAGTTATCCAAGTCGGCAAATGCAGATTTAAGATACTGATTGAAGAAGCTGGTTTTGGCTTTGTGACAAATGACGGAAAGTTGAGTTGAAATTTAACATTAGTAGCTAGATCTAGCACATTGTTCACTTGTACAGTCACAAGCACATACACACCCCTACTTGAAATTCTTCCCAAAGTTCAATAATGAATTGATTGTTGTTTTGAAAGGGTATTTTCCTACATGTCAGTGATCTGGATCCACTACATGTGTATGGATTCTTTAGAATAATAGAATTTGATTCACGTGTTACTCAAAAACTCTTAGCATGAATGGGAGGCAGCAAACAAATGAGTGATATCACCTGGATGTCTAATCTGAAGCTGAACAAAGTATCTGAGTTTCTCCTAAAACTCTGTAATAGAATCTCTTAATGGGACACATCATTTAAGTAAATAATACCTGCAACCTTAAGAATTATTGTTTAGACTGTTAGAACTATTAGGTATGGTAGATCTTTTCCATGCTTTCTCGCTCGCAGTATCTCCTGAGAAAGTCCCTGTCAGACTGAAAAAAAAAAAAACCAACCAAAAAATCGAACTCACACATTCCATGTACTCCACAGTTCTCAAGAGTTGACCAAACCATAAGAGCTGTGACCTGACATTCTTTTTACCAGGTCTCAGTGAAACCTCTATGGAAACAATCCATCTACATCAAGCTTCAAAATACAAAAGCAATATAATCTTTTCGGTAATAGTCAAATGGACCTATAATACATTTGGTTTCACTGAATTACCATGATTATGAAGTAAAAAGTAAAACAATCTGCCTGCAGAAATACCAAAAACAAAATGCTGAGCCAAAAGCCAAAACACTTGCTAGTTCCCTAGACAAGGAAGAGATGGAATTACTGACCTGAAAGCCCTTATGTGGTTACAAATTTGCTTACTGAAGACTCTTTTTAATAAACTTCTCAAATTCATGGACAGTGAAACATTTTAGACTTTGGAATTCCATGAAAATAATCTGAAATCCCTTGTTGCCATTGGCAAATGAAATATCAACCTATTTCTTTAATCCGTATTATTTATGTGAAACTCAAATGTTGTGGGAAAACAATCTTTTCAGGGGGATGACATATTTATTCCCTGTCATGAGTCAGTTCAGCTGGAATTGATCTGGCCTGTGCAATCCACTTTTTAAACACTGAACTACTGCAACTGCTGGCATACATATGCAGACATATGTAGATGCTGCCTGAAAATCTTGAAAAACATTAAAAGAAAGTAATAAGCCAATTGCAGAACATTTCTGAGAGTAAGAGCATTTTTATCTCACTTGAACAGTGACAAGGCAGAGTTTTAAATTACTTTTATTATCAACTGAAAGAAAAAAACAAAGGAGAAAAAAAAGCAAAATGAGAGGAAAAACAATGGAGCAGGAAAAATCACTTGGAACACTTTGCAGAAATGCATTTTTTTTATCTCTAGTAATTCAAAGAGAAAATCCAGAAGGTGTTTCCAGGAAGTCTATATTTGAAAAATCTATTTGCAAAATGTTACATCAAGCAGTAAAGCTATTTAAAGTTGGCAACATTAATAGCAATTGCGTGTTTCTTCTCACAGTGCCATGCAGAATTTAGCTCAGTGGATACTAAATGGAATTTGAGAATCTCTGATATATCTCTTCCTTTCTTATAAAAGGAATCAAAAACCAGGAAGGTAACTCTTACAACATATGTACTACCACTACTAAAATTGTATAGTTTAATATAACTCAGGGCATAACAAAAGAAGCCCCATCAGCAATAGTTAATCTTAAATATGGGAGGTAAACATTGTCACAATATAATTTTGGGAGCAAAAAAATGGTTTTAAACAATTATATGAATATAAGACATTACTCAGCTCCAACAGTCTCAAATTTTAGAAATTCCTTGTATTTTCATAGAAACTACATATATGTATGCACAAAGATTTGTGCTACAGTTTTCACTGAGCTGCTTCGAAGTAAAAAAATAAATCTACTCATTCAAGCAAAATAATTCTATGTAATTTTGTAAATACTGAAGAGAAACGTTTTTATATTCTCTAAAACTTCCTTTATAATTCCCCTTCCTAAAACCCAATCCAAAAGCACACATTTGTTATATCAAAATAGATATCAAACCAAAAGGGGTATATATGGAGACTACTATTTTGCCTTTTTTTTTTTTTTTTTTAAGTAGAAAGATTGACTAGATATTAACACAAATGGGTTTAAATGTGAAGCTGCCATAAAAGCAGGCACATAAATGTAATTCTCGCAGCCGCTATTTTGATGCACATTTTTGATTCCATGAATATTTTATGAAATGGCCCAAACTAAAGCCATATAACATTCCTGCATTACTGATGCTTGCGCCCGTAAGCTACAAACATTAGAGGCATGATTGAGTGCATTAAAATGAACTCATTCAGCAGTGCATTGATTACTTGAAGGAGAAAAAAAAAAAGTTACTCCCACTTAAGAAAACAGCACACAAATCTGAAGTTTTCAATACTGAAATTAAAGATGCTAATTTGAATAATATGATATTTAATAAATAAAGGCAGTGCAAAACTATCTAGAATTCCCTACATACGGTCCTAACTTTAATTAGGTGAGATGTTAATTAGGCCCACAGATTGCTTCCAGTAGCGTACAGGTAATTTAAAATGTCACAATCTGCAAAATGCAGTGACTGACCTGCTCTAGCTCCATGCCTCAGCAATACTGAGAGCAGCTAATGATTTCCTTTGCTATCAGCTCATATATTTACCAATGAAAATACTGCTACAGAAACAATTGCCCAAGAGAAGTGACAGGCCTGTTAGGTACACTGCTTCAGCAGCACTACTATAAGCAGAAAGCACATTTAATTCTAAATTGGAAACAGTTGTTGAGGACTTCAGAAAATATTCCACTGTAGCTTAAAACAACAACCTAAAGGGACAATAAAGCTTTGAGCACGTTATAGTATGTTTTAATCTAAAACTAGAACATCTTTTGCTGTCGGTTATTTCACTGTACAACGTGAACATAAAATCTGGTTGAAGTAGCAGCTAATAGCAACAAAACACCAAGAAGGTTATTATCATTTGAAAAGATGTAGGCTTACATTTCAGTCTAACTGCTTGGACTACTTGTATTAATCTCAGTTCCTGTGTTCAATTATGACAATTACGGTAGCACTATTCCTGCTGAAATAAGAATCTGTCACAGTTTCCAGTGTGAGCCACTATCTACAGAGGTTGTTATAAGTCTACAACAAACGTGTATTCACAGGAATCACAAAGCAAGGCTCTTGTTCAGTAAATAGTTGAACCACCTTGGACTACTGAGGTAAAATGAACTGCACAGAAGTCACTGGAGCAGCTCTCAGTTGCAATAACCTGACTGTATGTGCCAGCTGAAAAGCAACAAAAAAAATTGTGGAAGGGATTTAAGATAAAATTTGTGGTTCCATAACTCCACAAGATCCCTCTAGAACACAACTAATCATCAGACAATAATCAAAGTGAGTATTAAGATAATGGATAAAAATTTATATTAATTTAATTTACAGGAGCTGATAATATTTTTTCAGAAAGATTCTACAGGAAGTTTTAGCAAAATGACACAAGAAGTTCATAAGAATATTGTAATGACCATTTCCCCAGTTTGACAATACAACAGTAGATCTCACTTGGAGTCTAAGCTGCCTAAGGCCAACTGAGAGCATGCCTGAGAAGCAGAAGCCTTGAGGACACAAAAGAGAGAGATAAAAGGAAAGCTGAACATTACACAACCTGAGATATGGCATTGGTGGACTGATACTGCAGCGCAAAAAGATAGTATTTTATCTTCCATTGTCTGGGTCAAGAACTACTGGGCTAATTTTCAGTATTGCAATTTAGAGGATGATACATTATTTCTGCTCACATTACTTAAATAAGTATGTGTTGCTTGAAACGAAAAAATTAACTACAGTAATCCAATAAGCATTAGAGCATACAAAGTCTTGTCCTCTGAGGACCTAAATTACTTTCCTTAAAGCTCAAATACTCAAAATATACCTATACAAACCTAGAGGGCAGTGTAGACTGTAGCACCCAGAGTAGGACACTCCACAGAATGCTATAACATTCCATCAACACACTGTAATATTAAATGTGTTCTGAAAAGGGGTTGCTTAAAGGGCTCTCTAACAGATACCTCGGAACTTGGGGGTAACGCTGGTTTCTCTGGTTGTTTGCCTGCCTGCTCTCTAATCCCTTCCCCTTCTGCTGCCAGCACTACTGAACTGCAAAGAAGGAAGGTTTTCCCACAGGCAGCTGAAATGACAGCTGCTTAGGGGATAGTGTACTGTGGACCAGCAAAAAAAAAAAAACAAACATACAAAACCTGACAATTGAACAGGTCCCATATGAAAATTCCACTTACTTGTCTGTCTTACATTCATATTCAAATGAAAGAACACACAAAATTCTGCTTTACAATTAAAATTCCTTTATCTTCTTAGGTTAACATATTTGTCAGATGCCTTCTTCTGCTTTGATTATATATAAATAAACACTTTTGATATATATAAATTTTAATTTAGAGGACAAGATTGCAAACAATGTTGAACATCAGCTGAATGACAACACACCCATTTTAGAGAGAATGGAATTCTTGCTTCATGATAACATTCAAGCCTTCTTTCATGTTTGCAAAGCATCAAAGTGTTTTCAATATGCAAAGGCTACCTAAGATGCAAAATGTATTCAGGAAGCTCACATTATAAGGCTCCAGGCTCTGGATAAGAGCAGGCCCACACTCAGTGGGACGCTCACGTTTCAGGTTTCACAAATACTTCAATGTCTGTAGGTGGATATCTAAATGCAGAGAGGGAAGGGAGCTGAGAACTCAATGATGAATGGCACATACTTTGCAGTTCTGTTCTTCAGGGCTTGAGAGTTTTTTAAGTTCAACAGAACTAAATGAAAACAAGTTATATTAGTATTTAATCTCAATAATTAATATGATCATTATCTTTTAAACACAGTGTCACTGGAGCAGATTAGTTTCACTAAATTATTTTTTTCTGCTAACTCATGTCAAATACTTGCCTCAGCTTAAATTTTTTTTATTTGCAGTAATTCCATTTTATTCAGATTCTACCTAATTTCCCTTACTTTTCATAGCTTCCAATAACAAATTTAATATCAGATGCAACGCTCCAGCACTGGAGCTGTTCTGTTGTGCAGATGATTTTCTTCAGAAGCATCTTTGAGTAGCAGGCTGGACTAATGACCTGCTAAGGTCCCAACCAACCTAAATGATCCTCTGAAGAGTAAGGTATATTTTTATTAACAGCTTTATATTTGTTTTACCTGTGACTTCTAGAGATTATTGGTAATGGCTGAGCAAATGCAACCCCATCAGCTCTCAGTGACACTGGGAAGGCACCTCTGGAAACAGAAAATCTCCTTTATCAATTACTAAAAGGAAACATTGCCTCCAGGAAAGTTTATGATGACAACTGCTGGTCCAGCTACAGTTGTCCAAAACCTTGCAAAGCTTTGAAGCCAAGAAAAAAAAAAAAAGTCTGTTAGTGAGCGGGCAGCTTCATCTCAGTACTAGTCATTAACCAGTAAATAATTAAAACACCCTGGAAAAGACAGGTAAAATACAAGCAGCAATGTCAGTAATAGACATGAAAGAGAAGAGAAGGGAAAAAGAATTTAAAAAAGCAAAGAAATAATTCATTTGAAGTTTTAATAAAGTTTCATTTGCAGTCTTGTTTAAAGATATATCAGACTTTAGGGATGTAACCTAATTACATTTTTATTCTAAGTTCTATTCAAAGATCTTGGACTTTGAATCTTTAACACAGATCAAACATAGTATAATTTACTCATGGCTATCAATACTTTAAAAAGATCTCTTCATTAAATGTCACAGTCTTATGAACATGCACATGAAGCCAACAGAGCAACATTTGATACCAAAAACATTTAGAGCATGATTCTTACAGAAGTGTCTACATAAACAATTCAATTGAGTGCTACACATTGTATTCAAGTATACACAGAATGTTTTTTCTAAAACGTTTCTGATACAACACCTCTCCTAGTTCAATGTAAATGGCAATACTTTTTTAGTAGTTTGGACTTAGTTGAAAATGAACTTTACAATCACCAAATACCTGAGAACAGAAACTAATTTAAGATCTTTTTCATATGTGAAAATTTTAATGAAAATGCAAATGACAGTTTAGAATTAGCACTGCTGTGAATATTTTGAAGACCTTATTACAAAGCAAGAATACAGACCTGTCCCCAGGTGTTATATCAGAACTGAAAGGCACTCGATTTGAAGAACTAGCCTAGGAAAGTGGCAGTGACAGTGAAAGGATTAAGAAAACTTACTTTTTCCATAGTGTAAAGAACATTATTACTTCCCTGTGCTTAATAATAAACCTTGATTTAAATCAACTGAAGGAAAAACATGAAGAAAGTATTTCATTTTCACTGAATTTATTTTCAGAAGTGAAAATAAGAATGCTACAGAATTCTCTTATTCAAAACATCTTCATTGCCTACCAATACCTTTTGAAAATTAGAATAAAAATAATTATATGAAGAATATTTTATTAACTCAACAGGCAGACTTTCATAAGACTATACTAATTTGAGGTGAAAACATTCCTAATTTCTATAACAACAATTTAAGACAGTACCTGCTGGTTCAATAACAGTAACAACCCTGTTATTTACTGAGGAACCACCTTCTGCACTTGCAGGTGGATGAGTTCAATTATTTCATAAACCTTTTAAATCTGTCCTCCTCAAGAATCTGTTAGGATTTATGGCTGCTTCTGACTGCTACTGACTGACAGAGTAAAGCACTGTATCCAAAGACTTTATCTCCTAGCAAATTACTGCTTAAACTTTTAAATTATGCTCTACAATCAAGTTTTTCACAATTAACTTATGTATTCCATTCCTAAGCAAGGAGAAACCAATATAACCACTTTGTGATACAGTGTCACAACAAAGGAGAATTAGCTTCAGTTTATATGACGAAAATCTATCAATTAAAACACTGGAAGTGTTTTAAAAGGTCCAACTGGGCATGCAGAATTCCATATCCCATTAAGTAAAGGCTTCTTTCTGTCTCTAAAGTTCCCTGATGTGAGACTCTCTTTAATTATATGTCTCTACATGAACCTAAAATTTAGCAACAGGTTTATGTAGTAAGAGGTATGGGATTTGGAAACGTGAATATGTTTGCAGGTCTGAGCTATTCCTACACATCTTTTCCTGAAAGCTGTTTGGAATAAATAATCACAACTAGGAATAAATCTTAGAAGTTAGCAGTCTGGGATATGCAACGTGGGGTGAGGAGGGGGGAATATGATGATAAATCAATGGTATTTGCTTACTTCTAGATGTGGTCTGTAATATAAATATATATGTTCTCTCCAAACAGTGAACAGTACAAAAAGACACTTTTAGGTTAGTCTCCACAGGGAACGAGCCTGTGTGATCATCCTGTCCTCCAACTAGCTCTGGAGTGAACTTCAACCAAATGTGGTAAGAAGTCAGTAGGACAGTAAGTTTCTACCACTTTAGGGAAAGTTATAGTTTGAGGATAGACACTGAGCCAAATTCCAAACAGACAGAAAGACAGGCTGAACTCTGCTGTAGGCATTGGAGAGGGCAGAATGCTGCCTGGTCAGCCAGCAACTGAGTCCTGGCCAGTCAGCAGCATGTTCTCACCTACCCTTTAGTTTATCCCAGCACAAACTGAACCTTACAAATGCTACAGAAGCATACAGGAAATGTTATTGTATAAATGCACAACAAAACTGTGGTTCCTGCCTGAAAGGATATTTAGTCTCTAAATATCTAGAACTGCAACTCTCCTTTAGGCCACTGCCATGTTTTGAGTGGTACTCAAGCTTCCTATGAAAAAAAAAGTACATAGGAATTTATATCTTTAAATCTCTTTCTTCTTTTTGCTCCACACTATGACAAATGCCATTATAAAAAATAATTATGAGGTTCATATTTCATCAAAAATCACAAACTTAAGTAGGTATCATTTTAAACTGAAAGAAGTTGCTTACAAAAAGGAATCTCCAACACAGACATAAGAATAGACAAAACCAGAATGGCCTTGGTGGTTTTTAGCTGATAATTTGAGTTGCTTTTCTTCCTGAACAAAGAGATGGGATCCATTTTAGGTTGCCTTCTACCAGTGTCAGACCCAGGTTTGTGAATGGAGACCTCTAGACACTGGTTATACACTTTATGGTGGAAACATGACACTGCTAAAACAGGCAGGTTGGATAGTTCAAATGCAGCAATATTGTTTATCAGTAACAGTTCTGCACTCCACAGGTAGTAACAAAGAAATTAATCTCTCTTTACAAATGTTGTTCCTCTGGTTTGTTTTATTTATCAGCTGTCTGCAATATTACAATTAGATTATAAAGTAGAACATTTCTGTATTATACAGCATAATGAGGATTTTCTACTTAGGTGGGCTTGGCAGACTTGCAGCACAGATATTAAGTTATATTAATTTAGAAGGTGAACACCCATCCCACCAATGAATTCTATTCTGGGTACACTTAGGAATCTCCTAGTAGCAAAAGAAATTACATTTTTATGCAATTAAAATAAACTTGTAAAATGTACACACACAAAAGCATATGAAATTTCATAAGCAATTTTAACTTTTGCCTTTTTAAACCTTTTTAGTACTTCATTTTGCAATATTAACATTCTCTTTTTTATATCTGCATATAAATTATTTCTGCCTGAAGGCAAACCAATTGGGGAAATTCTGCTTAAACGTGCATATTTCCTCTGCATAGATCCTCATGAATGTATGCTGAGTTTCTCTCAATTATTTATACATTACAGTTTTCAATTAAAAAACACTTGCCATAAACAATTCAAAATGCAAAATCAACAATTTCTTAGTAAGAATAAAAATAATTTCTTGGTTAACAACAAGAAAATAAAAAGTTTAGACTTTTTATGTTCCAAACCAAATAGATATTCTGAACTGTCTTCAAGTTGTTGTTCACCAAATATATCTGTTAATTAATACTTAAGCTTCAGAAGCTTGAAGTGATCCTGTGCCAACCTGTTCTAGGTACACCTGCTTTACCAGGGGGGGTTGGACCAGATGATTTTCAGAGGTCCCTTCCAATCTAATCATTCTGTGAAATGCCCATTAAACACAATCAGAATCTTTCCACCAACTTCTGCAATGCCTTGATTAAAAACATTCATTTCAACAGTATGATAAAGTGACTGCTAAAATTCTACACCTTAGTCTTAATCCACATTGTAGAAGTCTGTAAGAATCCTGTGGTGGTTTTTTTTTTCATAACAAATTATTAAAGTCCCTTGTTATGACCTGGCTTTTCAACCAGAAAAGATTATATCAAATTTCAACATATGAAATAGACCGTATTTTATCCATGATTAAAGATAAAACAACTATAACTTTCTCATAAATCAGGCCCAATTTATTAATAAGCTTGGGGTGGGTGCAGAAGGACCAAAAGTGACCAGCTCTGGCATAACACTGGTTTATTTGAAGACCAGTGGGAACTCAACACTGCTTATAATCAAGGCAGAACGGGATTAGGACTGAACACTTAAAACCGAACACTTCAAAATGCTTAATTAATTTGCAGAATATGGCAGATTTTTGAAATGTCTAAGCTTAGTTTAGAAAGGACTAAAAGAATTCTTTATCAGGGTCTCCTAAGACTTGCAATCTAAAAAACACACAAAAATGGACAAAATTGGGTTAATGGATTAGCTGTATGTTACAGGAATCAGCACTGAGATATCTAACGCTGCTATTTGCTTTGCATTTGGTCCCCTTCTCTCACTAGTTCTGCCTGCCTCCAATCTTCTCAGTCTTTAAAAATTTCAGATGAAGTATTACCTCCAGTTTTGTTGATCCTGATGTGCCAGCAGAATATAAATCTGATGACTAATTCAAAGTCACCACTGCATTGAGACTAACAGCATAATTTTCACAGCTCTCATACCGGGGGAGATGCAGTTTCTGGCACGGCACTGATACACTTTTGTAATTCATTGTGAAAGTTTTATTCATTGGACTCTACTGTGATACTTATATGCCTTCTCAAACTAGTTATTTTAATGTATCCAGAAATGTTTCCAGGCACTGCAACCAACAGATTCCCTAGTAAACTCTCTTATCCTTCAAAACAGTGTGGCTGCTTGCAAACTGCCTGTTAGCAGCAGTCCCTGCAACACTCCTATTACCAAACTGTGCCCATAAACAACTGTAGGGCAGGAAGGCCAAGTTAGCACAAGCCAAAAGCACGTGCATGACTATTAACACCATTTCAGCACCAGCATGTTCCAATGTTCCCAGACATCCTGGTGCACTGCTTCATTTACTCGTGCAGAAAAGCAACCATGGCCTGTGAACATCCACCTTTGCTGCCAAAGTCTGAGAGGTGAGCACAGAGATCCTAACATCATTTGAGGCTGAGAGGATAGATATTTATAAGACTATAGTGGTGATGTTCTTGTTCCTTCCTGCGGAGACCTCAATGCCACTCTTCCTGCTCCACTGCCCCACTGACAACGTGCCATTAAACTATCTTTTTGTAAGGGTGCAAATTAAGGAAAGAACAGTCATGCATCTGTATTAGAAAAACACCATCAAATGTTTGAATCAGTCACCTTTAAGCTTCTCTCACAAATGCAGAATTGCTTGACATTGAGATCAGAATGTTGGCATCTAAAGTACTGGCTGTATTTGAATGTGTGTGTACATACATATGCATGTGTATGTAGCTGTGTACATACATTTACATACATACATTTATACAAACACTGTAGTACTTTCAGTGGTCTTGAAGGCTGCTTTCAGGACAAGTACACTTTCAGATGTCTGTTTTTATTATGCCTTTCAATAACATAGAAATATAGAAATATATCTAATTTTGTTATAATCTATTTGAAGCAAATAGCCACTACAAGTACAAAGCCCTTTTTTCCCTCTGGACTGCTCTTTTTACTGACATATATTGTCTGAAACTTTGGGATGCATATATCTATGGTGCATATCACTTCATGCATATAGGTGTTAACCATTTAATACAAAACAGAAAGCACTCAAATATTGCAGTGATAACTTACACAACCTAGCATTAGCCATTATATTTATCAGTACACTCAGAATGTTTTTTCTGCAAGATACAGCAGCATAAACCTGATGTTCACAATTAACTTTAGCAGAAAGTACACTATATTAATCTAACTCTCACAACTCCCTGATATGCAGAAAAATGCACACATTTATAATGACTGATATTACTTCTGAAAACACATTCAAAGCACAAAATGAAAAATATTTTTTTAAATTGATTTTACTTAATGGTAAATCTGTCACAAAGACTGTGCTTACTTAGATGACAAGTGATGTTGGATTTAACATGAGAAAACATAATATGTTATTGTGTTTTCAATGTGTTTAAAGTGACACCAGCACATTTAAGAACTATATGAGAAACGTAATAAATGAGTAACTCAAGTAGAATAATGAGTAACTAAAGTAATAAACCAACTTTTTATCAGCCCTCTGAGGAAAGACAAACTATGGGGTGAGCACAGCTAGTTGAACAGTATTAAAAGCTGAAGACTCCCACAATAACCAGTGAATAGCATCTCATCTGTAAACAGAGACCTTATTTTACAAACAGAGTACTTTAGGGAAGGGGTTAAAAATCTCATTCCGTGAAGAAATTCCACTAAAATCGTGTTTGCTCCAAGCAGAATGTTCCATTTGTGTCTGTAGCAGGCTACTCAGTTATTATTGTTTTCTTTCCCTTCCTGGCAGCTACTAATCGTCTGCATCCAAATATCATGACTGAAGTCTACACCTCAAATATTTAGCTTTGAAGATTAATGAACATCAGATTATATCCAGCCCCTAGGACAGGGACCAGGCTGAAAGTCAAGGAACTTTAAATTTGATTACACAAAAATTACCCAGCAAATTTATTGATTTTCTTCCAAGGCAAACAACAATCTTTACAAGTAAATGTTTAACTTTATACTCCCAAGCAATCAGTCCTAAGCACATATAGACAGCTTCCTTTCCCAAGTAATGAAAAATACACTATTGGATGAGAGAACTGAAAAGAAGTGGTATGAGATATTTACATCTAAAAGGATGCACACACATATGTCTGTGAGACTAATTTCATTCTTGCAAATTTGCTTATTCTCCTGGTTGCACTATTAATCAAGGCAGTTGATACAGATATGACAATTTAAATCAGATGAAGTATCTCATAAATGTTAGGAATCATTCCCATACCTACACAGACATCCATCTATTTGTATTGGTAGAGGTACATATTCCTATATACATACACATGAATGCACACACAGATGCCTATACATGTGTATCTATTCCTGTATATAACTCCCTAGAAGTGGGCATATGACTCAGATCACAAATTAGATTACAGCATCCTAGATAACTGAACAGAAAAGCTATAAAAAAAGCTGAGTCTCTGTCCTAATATAAAAATAGTATGTTTAAACTTTTTACTTATAACACCATTAACACTCATGGAGTTTTATACAATGCCAACCCAACATCTGCTCTTACACTTTTTCTGCAATCAGAACTCACCCTTGAATCAATTTTTCACCCTTGAAAATACAAAGTGCATGGAATACATCTGCTGTCTTTTTTCTCAGTGGTGCCTCAAAGCAAATCCTGCTTACTGTCTCAGTTTCTTCATTTTTTTTACCTCTCCCTCTCTATGGAACGAAAATATTTGCAACAGCCAGACCCCACAGATAAAGTGGAGTTTTAACCTGGGCAGTGAAAATGCATATTGTTTAATCTCTCTTTACTAAAGTTAATAAGAAGCCTCTCTTCTAGAAGTTTCTAATATTTTACAACAGGAAAATAAAAATTTCCTCTCCTCTGATCATCTCAGTATATTTAATAACTTTATGTGTTTTTGTAATGGGCTTCAACATATTTAAGTATTCAATTATCTTTTCTTTACACATCATAAAAGTAGGAAATTTTAAAATTTTTTTAGGCAGTGGTTGGATAACAGTAGTGAGTCACACTCAGTATGTGCCTCTGAAGTTACAAGTAGATATGAATGTTTGCTTTTCTGCACCTTCTTATAATTGAAGGACAACTTCAAAAACCAAAGCAACCCTGACAATTTCTAGAAACCACCACCAAAACACAAGGATGCTACTCAGTGCAAAGAGAAAGCAACAAATTGCATTTAGGCACAGCTACCTGGTGATCTCAGAACACAGAACAGGACAGTCAGGTAACAGTTCTTCAGAAAATAATTTAGAGATTACTGAAGGTCATGAACCAAATATGAGTATGCAGTTCATGTTGAAACATAGAATGTAGATATCATACCCGAAGACACAAATAAAAATGCAACGTACAAGAAAAGTAATCCTTCTATTTTACTGGTTAATGTTCAAATTTTAGTTTAAATTAGTTCAATTAGTTCAAATTCTAAAACTGAATCCAGGACTGCGTGTTGCAAGCAAGAAAGTTATGGTAACAGTTCACAGGAAAACAGTGTGAATGACCAGTAGTCTAGAAAACATGTGAGAAAGTATTAAAAAAGTTGTGATGTTTTAGCTTTAAGAGAATATGGGTAAAAACCAGGACAATAACCTTTCAATTAAAACAAAACAAAACTGAGAAAGGCTGCATGCTTTATGTTTTATGTCCAGGTTTTTTGCTGGGAAATTAGGACATCTTTCAAAACATTCCCAATCTGTCTTTTAGTGGAATTAGACTGCTTCCACAAAATATTTAAATTTCTGTGAATCTTCTTTTGTTTAAGAAAAGCCACTCTATTTGAGAAACCAGCGACAAGTTGAGTTTAGAGCTGGAATTGTTTCAACTCACAGTCAAACTTAGAAACAAAAACATAGTGACTACACAAATCACATATTTTAAGCAGTAGTTAGGTATGCAGTACACTTAGGAATTGGAACTGGAAGACAGGCTTTATTCAATTACTTGAGGCTCACTTATTGCTTGTCTTCCCACAACATGAAAGGATTTTATGCAAACAGAGGAAAACACCTTTTTCATACTCAGACTGCTATACACACACAAACCCCTCTGCCATGAAGGCAATGTGTGCTTTTAAATACAGAAACAAGGTTCATCTTGATATAAGAAAGTAATATTATTTACAGTGAGAGCCATTGTTCACTGAAAGTCTCCCCAGGGATATGGTGGAGTCCCCATCACTGGAGGTTTTCTAGATGAGATTGGACAGGGTGCTAAAATAACCTCATCCAGACTCCCTTTCCCATGAAAGGTTGGATTAGATGATCTTTCGAGGTCCCTAACAGCCTGGGCTGTTCTATGATTCTAGTTACTTCTATTGATATATTTTCTAATTTCAGAAACTCCCAGTTTCAGGATACAGATGCACAGATGGAGAAATGGAGCTTGTGGTAAGGTGTAAGTCTGAAGCAAACACCAACGTGGCAGTCACATCCAAACAAACTGGGTGTCATTTTCAGTCAAGAGAACCAGAAGGAAGTTTTAAAAAAGTACACAAAAATATATGCTGTTTGTCTAAGTATAAATTGGAAGCAGGATTAAACTGAATTACCTCTTAAATCAGCCCAGTTTGTGTAATTGCAGATGCCATCCTACTCAAATACCTGTGGCCCGAAGCAGCATTACCAGCCTCTTGTCAAAAACAAGTAAAACCAAACAATGTCCAACACAAAGAACCCTTGTGATAAAAAAATGCTCCCTTTAAACTTGTGTTTGTATTTCATCTGATGGAGTACTTTCAACTGCAGACAGAATGTCAGAGGAAGTGGATCTGTGAATAATTACAGACTCCTTTACCTTCTTATTTGATGCTCCAAAAATTGAAATTGCAACTGTTGTTTTAAAAATTACTTTAAATTTTGGTTCCCAAACAAATTAATATTGAAATATTGTGCCCTGTGATGAAACATAAATTGCCACATATAACTGTCTCAAGGCTGATACAATGCACTTTTATCATCTCAGTGACTTACCGTGTCCCTCATTGATGAGGCCCATGTTTACATGTGCTTGTGCCTTTCTCTTCCCACCATCAATTTTTACTAATTGAGCAGTGTTAAAGCACTGCTCATAAAAGTAGTCTCTTAACCATTTGTCCTCAGGGTCTTCGAAAGAGCAGGCCAAGTTAAGCTGGTTATCGTACACCTCCTCGTAGAGCCCTTCAAAAACAAAAATTACAATCAAAATATTAGATTATCATCAGCCTTCAGAAACCTTGCATGTTATAGCAATGATCATGTAATGAAAATGAAGAGCTATTTATATATCCACCATTCAAACACCGTCAAGTTCTCCTACATGTCCACTCAAAGAAATATAAGAGGAAAATTATAACCTTACAAATTAGGCACAATTGAAAACACATTTTTGTTCCCATTTCTGTGTGCAAACCCAAAATTCAGTTTAATACAACACACAGACCCTGGATAAGACATTGGCTAGTTAGAAGTTAGAGTGAGCTTAAAAAAGCCCACACTCTGCAAACAAAAAGCATTAATTCTTAGAACTTTAAATGTTCAAAGTAAGACTAACAAGAAAGTCTTTGAGTTTTCATGTATGCTCCCATGTTTAGTACCTTACCACTCTTAGAAATTAAGGACAAACTGAAATTGCACACCTTGCCCTGAAAAAAACCCCACAGTTCACCAAGGTATTGCTCTCAGAACAAATGTGGAAAGCAGGGGAGACTGAAAGTCACCAATTTTCTCTATGATCTGAAGTTTAGACCCCGCTCTTTATCATCTCAGACAACTAGATGAATACACATTATCCCTAAAATTTACAAAAACACTGCCAGTCTGAAATCTAAGTAGCATTACAAAATCATCCACAAATATATTATTCACAATTTAAAATTATAGAATGATAGCTTCAACAGAATTAGAGTTATTTCTCTCAGAAAATCACCTTCAAAAAAAAAAAATAAAGAAATCCACAAGATTTGAATTATTCCAAAACTTCATTAATTTGTGGTAGAGATCTAAAATTTTCCTGGTAAATCTTATCATACTGTTTCTACCTAAAGGGAATTTGAAATATCTATTCCTTAAGTGATGCTGAAAAATCTATCAGATAATGAAGTACAGCGTGAACTTACATGTTTCACGGTAAAATTTATCACTGACTAAACTAAATTAATTTTCTTTGCAAACTCTGCTCATGTCAGATGTGAAATGGAATAATTAGCTAAAATTCCATTGCAGTTTTGGTAGGCTACTTAGTGCGTTTGTGGCTATCAAATGAACGTAAGCCAAACAGCCAGTTCTTAAAAGAACTTCTGTGTAGTTGGGTAAAGGAGTCAAGAACCACAGGTCTTGTGGCAGGTGAGAGGCTCTTTGGTTAAGCTGGACGTGTGAATAGAACTGATTTGCTTCTGGGAGTTCTGCCATTTGTAAGTTTTGCTCAACGAAGAGAGAAAAGGGGGAAAAGAAAAAAACAATACTTTTGTTTGTTGCTTTTGGGGTTTTTTCATTTATTATTTTGTTTTCCTATTTATTTTCCTCAGAGTTTTCCCCTCTATGAAGTGGTAACATCATATTCCTTTCTATAGCTCCCATTAAAATATATAAACTTACGATTTTTGAACCACTTTGTTTTATATACATTTCCATTTCTCGTATTTTAAATAACTCTTTCAAGAAACGAGTGTTTCACAATCTCTTTACAGTCACTAAAGTAGAAATAACCCAGAAATTACATTTAGATTATCATCTCATCATTTGTGTCTAAGGTTTTACACCAAAACATGCCAAAATATCAGCTTAAGTTTAGAAATTTAGCTTTGAGAGGAATTAATTACTAATATATAGACTTCACGTATTCCTTATCAGAACATTCTTCACAGCAGTGAGTTTTCATGCCTTTTTTTCTCCCCTCAAGACCAAAAAAGTACCTCTTGGGTACCTCTTCTTCAGAACATCCAGGAGTGTACATCATATAAAAATTAAACATACAAATATGAGAAATTAAGACAATTTTTGTACAATAGCCTCATAAAAATTTCTGCAAATGATACTGAAATGGAAGTAACAAAACTGGGTTGGGTTTAATATACATATATTTATCTGTGTGCATGTGCACAGATATACATGTCTATATTTATATATGTTTATAATAGATATAATATAGATAATGACACACACAGCACTGTAGCATCTACTAAGAAGAAAATTATTCTAGCCAAAACCAGGACCATATACAGATAAAAAAGTTAAGACATAGTTAGGATTCACACAAACTAACCAATTTAGATACAGATACGAGTTATCTGGGATCCCTTTATTCTCAATGAAGAAAACCAGTTACTTCTTGGCTGAGATCCATTCATCTCATCCTGACTTAAACAACTACTGCAGCACAAGGGAGTTCTTTCAGAGATTATCTCATAAGTAAAGACAGAGGTTCCCATGACAATTACAAGCACACAAGCAAATAACCACATGAAGAGAGAAATACAAAACCTAATTATAACCACTAACATAAAGATAACAATACATATTACATACAGATCACAGCTAAGTGAAAATGAACTCGGAAGATACCAGAGGATACATACAAATGGTTGCAATAACACAGAAAGAGAAGAGATAATTGGATTCTCATTGGGGTAAAACACAAGATACAGATTTGCTCCTTTGAAATCTTTGCTACGAAGCATCAAGGCACTAATGCGAGATAAAATTACGCAAATAACTTCAGGTAGTGCCCTACAAATCCCAGGAGATGGAAGTGACCTGAGGCAGACTATAGCTACTGCCACAGCTTTGATTGAATGAACTTTAATGTGACCCTCTGATGACTACCCTGCCAGTGAATAACAATGAGAAGTGCACAAAGACAACCAGTTCTCTGTCATTGTCTTGGGCAGTGGCTGACCAGATATGTCGGTCATAAAATGAACTCCCAAAGCCAGATTTTGAAAGTCATATTGTCTTCTGGATTCAAAGTCTGATTTACCAATCAAGAAATTAATTGAGGTTATTCTGACAGTGGCAAAGATAGCACATCAGACTTGGTAAAAGTGAACTTTTACCTCCTCAGGAGAAGAACATTAGAATAGGTAAATACAGTCTTCTATAAAATCTCCAAGAAGTAGTTTAGACTTAAAAGCTTTGAACTCTCTGATTTTGTAAAGTTCTCTACAACTGATAATAGAATACATGTAGACAAGTCATATTTATGTATCTGTTGATCAAAAAAAAATTATCTGCACCATTTATCAGAGAGGGAATGACAGCACTGGCATGTGATACTGAATGAACAGAAAGAAAAGTTTGTATCACAGAACAAACAGAGAGAAAAGTTTCAATCACACAAGCAATTGTAAAACAGTTCCTGCAAGACAAATTCCTGTTTTTATATAAGAAACAATTAAGAAAGCACATAGAAAAAGGTCCAATGGCTGGATCCCATTCATCCTTCAAAAATTACATTAATTTCATAAAACATTGGAAACTAAATCCAGGTCTTCCAGAACACTTCAGCCACAGGATTGTGAGAAAGCTGTGAAGAAGGTCTATCCAAAAATGGCAGCCACGCAGAGCAAATGAAACTTGATGGAGCAGATGCTGAAGCCTGTTTGTTAACAGTTTTAGATTGATTTGAAGATCTGAAAACACATCTTATGGGTAATTATTCAATAGAGCATTTATTCAGTACAAAGTTGCAAAATTGAAGGAAGTAACATTTCACAAAAATTAAGCAGAAAACAAATTAGAAGTCATGTAATTATGCAGTATTTCTTTTATAACATTTTAATATTTTTATGGGTTTGTAACCGAATATAAATTAGAGAAAATGGACTTTCATTTTGTTTGATCAGAACATTTCAAAGTACTTTTATTTCCACTGAAATCCTGTATATTAAACACACATGGTATTTCTTGCTCTGTATAAGGATCTCTTCAAGTGCACCTCAACTGCCAAGTGGCATCTCCCCTTATTGTGCACAACCCACAGGCCCTGATTAGCCCACTGAACAAAATCTTTGTTTGTTCCTGGGCTCTTCTCAGAAACTGTTTCCTTGGCAAGCAGGGGTGTGCACGGAACAGAGGATCCAAACAAATCCATGTTTGCATGTTTGTTGTGTTCAGTCAGACAACTGCTAAGTAGTGCAATGCACAGGAACACTGAGGTGCAGTTTGAGTATGATAACCCCAGGAGAGCTAAAATGAGGGCAAAAAACCGTACAGAAGGTCTGCAAGCCATACTATGAGTTTTAAGTACAACTGCTGCCACATCTGTATAATCTTTGTGACAGGATGTAACAGAAGAAAGGAAAAGAAGTACAACAAAGGTCTTTAGAGAACTGATGAAAATATCATAAAGACATCCTGGCTTGGTGTTTTCCTTGAAGAATAAAAGAAAGAGGCAGTAGCCCCATTTTCCATTAACAAGAACTTGCACTCATTTTTAAAATACAAGTATTGGAAAGAAATTTTTCAACATCCATTTCTGGCTCAATATTTTCCACTCAAAAACCACCAGTCAGTTATTTGTTCCTGACAAAGGCCAGATGGAAGCTTGTCAACAGCTGTTAACGCTCATCCTCCAGTTTAGTTGGTTGGTTTAAGTGAGTATGACTTGATTATAACTGACCATTCACTCTTGAAGACATATAAAGGAGTGCCCCAAGGCCCATTAAGTCACTAGGAGTAATTTTTGATGTCAGAATGAGACACTATTAACGCTGGAAGTTTCATTTTTCTTTTGCCAGAGAGATCAGTGACTTAGTAGCAAGACAGCTGATGCTTTGAAGAATTCATACACAAAGAAAGATCCAGGATGGAGGCTGTTGGATCAAAAAGAAGCATGAACTGCAATAGAACATGGTGCTGCAATTGAGTTATTTCCACCTCCATGGAAATAAACATTCATGGCAAAGAATCAGTCCCATTAGCTTGCTAAGGCAATCCTGCCTCTATATCTACAGGTAGAGGCCCACCTAATTATTCATTTTTTTCCACAGAATTTATTAATAAATGGATAAGCTTTTTACCAGGAAAAAGAAAAAAAGAACAAATGAAGCAAGGTTTCTGTGAGTTGTTAGCAGGATGACACTATCCAGTTTCAGGCAGAGCCTGTTTCCCAGAGTGTACACAGAGCACACTGCTCCCTCTAATTTATGTACTGCTGGATACATAAAGGGAAAATAATAAATCAATGTACAATCTGTACAAAGATGCTAAGGAAATGGTCAGGATACAATTTTACTAGTAGAAACAAAGCTATCTAGTGATAATGACATAAGGCAATTAACTGGTAATCTGGAAAGCTAAATGGAGATTCCAAGCCATTGGCAATGAAAACACACTACAGAAATTTTCCAAGAAATGCTGCTTCCATTGAAGTCAATGATTAATTCCACAACTGGCTATATTTTGAGATGGCTTGGCTTCTTTCCTGGACAGAATCACTTCAACTTTTTGTAAAATAATTACAAAAATAATAAAATCCACTGGTCTTTAGCAACTGCTGCATTTTCTCCTGTGATAAAATATTAAGCGGAGACCTGCTTAGAAAATTAAACAGTGTTCCTTTCCCCATTTCCCCAAAACCAAGCAAAACTATGCCTCATCCAAGCAAATATTAAAAGAGGGTTTGGCATGTTTATACTCTCTCTTTTAATGCATGACCTCTCTCCATTTTTTCTTTTTTTTTTCAAAATAGCAGGGGTAATATGGTTATTGCAATGTTTCTAGTGCAGCCTAAGGCATAAGTCTGAAATCTTACAGAAAAGCTTTCCATTGTAAAATGCTAAACTGTTTTCAACCTTAAGTACTTTGGACAAAGAAAGATTATCCACTGCAAACACATCAAATACTCACGCTTTCTTCATATACTTTATGAAAAGACATCTTTCATAACAAAAACAAATGCTAACTCATACTGTCAAAAGTTTCCTCTACACTGATGTGAGGAAAAAAAGAGCCAAATTAGCACTTTTTTCTAATTCTGTGTGCCTGATACTCTCTAGAACAAGAGTCAGCAGCCTGCAGCACATACAGAGATGGAGCATTTAGCATACAGCATATCATAAAGGTTGAATGGGGTCAGGAACCAGGAGCAGATGGAATCTCAGAAAGGTCTTAAGGCCTTAAGCTTCAAGGTCCTAAGCCCTACTCTTCAGCAGCTGCCCCAGTGATCAGCTAATGAGTACCATCTTGCTCTTTTGAAGGCATGTTCATACCCAAGCACAGGTTGCATCCCTTGGCTTTGGCACAGTCATCTGCCAAGCAGTGCCAAGCTCAGCACATTGCAGCCACTGAACTGTGGCATTTTCCCTGGTTTTGCTCTCCTGCTCTGCAGAGTCAACAACTGAGACATCTCTTCCTTTAACTGTTCTTGAACTGTAAATTGCCTTGCATTCCCTTCAACTTCTACAACTGAACCAGCTTGCTCTACCAAGTACTGATCACATCAGCACTTCAAGGCCTCTGCTAGTCCAAGTGCATTCAATATGTAATTCAGATGTAATCTCAAGAGCAATACTTTCCAAACATTTCTGAAATAATACTGGGCCAGCTGACATTTAGGCTGACCAAATCCTCCACCAAGAGGCTGGCCTCAGCCTAAGACATGCAAATGATACTCTACAGTAATACCTGCATACTGTCAGTCATTCCTCTCGTAGAATCAGTGCTACCTAACTAATTAACTAAATAAAAGGAGCTACACAATACCTTGAAGAGATGATTCAAACAATGGACTAGCTTAATAAGCATACAGACCCAACAAGTAAACTGGCAATGTATTTTAAAACAATAAGATGGTCTGCAGCAGCCAAGCAATGATTTAAAGAATCAGTTACAGTTATATGGTAAATCAGTGCAAGTAACAGCTCAAAGGTTTTAATTTCACTTCTAACTATTTTTATCTGAGGAACAGTAACATCATCATTATAAAGAACTGTTGTCCCAGGTACACTTTACACTGGGAGCTGTGGCTCTCCAAAGGGATAGCAGCAACAACTTGTCAGCACTGGGTTACACCTTTCAAGGGCAGTTATGGCTTTAAGTGAAATTACTCTGAACAGTGCAATCAGGCAGGCTATTCCATGGCCTCAAAATATAAAACTTGCCTTTTGAAAGAGCCCTCAACATTTTCATAAACGTGACAAGAAATTACTGTATACATCAAATGCTGAGCTATGCAGGTACATTATTCTGGCATTTATCCTGCATTCCTCTGTAAAAAGCCCTACAACTATACATATTTAAACAGCTACCTCTTTTTTTTCCTGTAAGGTACTGAAACCAGAACTAGCAAAAAGAGAGGTTAGTCCAGGATAATGATGGAACATCAAGGACTAATTAAAAACGACTCAATTTTCAGGTCAGAAACATTTACGTTATTTGTATAAAAAAGATCAAATAGGAGTACAGTCAAGTATTGCCAATATTTCTGCCAGTCTTTTTAGGATAATGCTGTACCTGGGGCCACATAATTCTGTTAGCTCTTTTTCTGAGAAGCTGCAAGAATTAATGCTAGCTCTGTATTTTTAAATACTTGGGAGATATTCAAATACAACAACGAGATTGAGTTGGACAGAAGAGAGGTATTTTCTTTGCACACAGTAAAATATTGGTAATTGGCAATTAAAAAAAGACAACTCCTGTATGATTTGAAGTTTAATCAAAATGTTACAGTGAAAATGAAAACAGAGGGAACATTTACTGGTGTATATAAAGGTAATCGGTCTCTACAATGTAATGCTGGTAAACAAAATGTCACTGTTTTGAAAAACCCAGCAGTAAAGAAAGTAATTGCTCTTTGATATCGGCCTCCACTTTGTTGTGGATGGTGCTGATTCTGTTCAAGCAAATAATTTATGTCCAGCATTGTACCATCCTATAACTATAAACTATCAAAACCATTAAAACATTAACATTTTCCAGCAATAAATATAGAGAGCAAATGAACACTTAGATTGTTCTGTGCACTGTTGTAAGTACCCTAAAACTCTAAACCTAGCAGTTCTAGGTATATTCACAATTAAGACAGCAACACTCTGTGATCCAAAAATATCAGGTGAGAAAAATCAAATGACAAATAAGAAAATTATTTAGTGACAGAGTAAGTGAAGTTTTCTTTTCCACTTACCACTCCTGGTTCAAAACCAATCATTTCACTAAGTTTCAATTAATGAATAAACTTAAAAGTAATGAATTTTTTATTTTCATTATTTATATCTGCTACCTCTTTTCCAGCACAACTGTTAGCTCAGGACAGCATACTTCAGACAGGTAAACTTTCAGCTTGCCTAATATTAGTAACATCAACCACACTGTGAATCTCTCACAATTTGCTGCCCTAAATGTTACTTTCATCCTTTTAAGCTTGAACTGTGGCAGCTGAAAAGCAAATTCAGGTCAGCTGGTGTAGTGGCTGCTACATCATGGCAAGTTCCAGCTGAGGTGAACTGCTGAATGCTTCTTAAATGGTGTCAACTGGAGTTGTCAGGAGATCATAAGCCAGAGCCCCAAGCAATCTGATTAGAATCAGAGAGTAACTGGATTAGTGGAACTACTGAATTAGTGTTTGATGAGCTGCACAATTCATATGTATCTTCACAGCACTAGGAGCTCTCAGACCTGCAACATGAATTAGCATCCAAGCCTTCCTGTGCCAGGCGACTCACACCTCATTGCATACAGACAAGGGATTTGTGCAAAGGTTTGCATTGAAACTGGTGAAAAAAAAATCAAAACTACCTTGATCTAGCAATTCAGTAAAGACACTTGCCAACTCTATTGGTATGTTTTGTCATGATTTTCTTTTCTTTCGTTTTAGCCAACTTTAACAGGTGAAATTGGGAGAGGCAAGGTGCAACCAGTCAGACAGCTGGTGGTACCTTGTCTCTGTGAGAGGTGAAAGAATTACACAGCAAATGCTGAGTTCAGTGAGAGAAAGGGGCCCTGCCTTTCCTAGTGGCAGGAACTGCCCAGCCAGCAGCACCTTGACTCTCTGGGAGTGCATTTGCCAACTCTGTCGTCACACATCAGTTTGTGAAAAATATCATGCACTGAAGGAAGGCAAAATGTTCTCCTCAAGCAGCTGCACAAAGCAGGCCCACCAAGATAAGCCATGTTCACTACTTTTCAACCACCAGTATTGGCAGAATACTTCTGTCAGGGCAGTCCAAACACAAAACTCCTCTCCTATGCTCTGCAAATTAGGGGGTACCTATTCAGGTTTTAGTCATAGCCCAGACAAATCTGAAGATTCCTTCCAGTCGTGGCTGGCTAGACTTCCTGTCTAGAATTATTGGGAACTAAATAAAGAAACACAACTTTTGACTTTCATGGCACAGATAAAATAAACATTTTTAAATGAACATTTTTTTTAAGAGCTGAAAGGGTTTCTTCTGCTGTTCCTTTTTTAAATAAAAATGTCCTTTTCTACATTTCAGTTAAAAAACTTAGGGTCCAAACTCACAAGCTTTTTTTGTAGATTTTCATATTTGCAATTATCAAAATGCAACTTGAAACAAGCCAACTACAGTGAAACCAACTCAGTCAGAAACAGGATTGCAGTTAGAACTTTATCTGCCTCCATCCCTATAGCTATTCCAACACAGAAGGATGGAGTAAGTTATGTCACTATTTATAGTAAAAGGAAATTATAAATATGAATGCTTAGTAAATAGTAGGCAACAGAGAAAATACAGTAACTTGGAGTTATGTCTTCACTAATATCTAGTCATTCACAGGTGGCATGTTACATCTGTGTGCTGTATTTTATTTGACATGTTCACAGTCCTTTTTAAGTCAGTCACAAACCCAAACACAGTTAGCAGGGTATTTAATAAAATCAGATTTATAAAACTATTACTGTATGAAACAGCATTTCACCTATTAAATTTTTCTAATACAAAACCAGCTACCCAAATCAGTAGAGAAAAACCCCAACAAATAATGAAACTATTAGCAAATAATTGAGATGTCATCAAAGCTATAAATACATCAAACATTTCTGATGATGTCATAATGCACACTACATGTTTTTCCCTCTTCGTTTCCTTCACAAAACCTCTCCTGATATCTGCGGCTCCTAATCATCTGTTCTAGAAATACAGCTTAGTTGACTAAGGCTGAAATGTGCTAAGATGCAGCAACGTTTCAAATTCACACATGAAACAATTCGGAAGCTTCCCCCAGGCATTGGCGGCTGCGGCTCCCGCTGCTCCGCTACCCACAATCCCCCCATTTACCTGCTCGCTGGGCTGCCTCAGCCCTGGTCAGGAAGTGGTAAAGCTGATCCAGCTTATCAGGCTGCTCCTCCAGGGACTTCTCGTGCCATATGGCTGACCCAGGCCCTGCAGCCTCCCTCAAGGCATTCCACTTCTGTATCAGAGTGAAGAGCTCGGAGAAGGACTTGTGATAACCCCGTCGCAGCATGTCTATGCAGATGTTCTTCGTGTACGAGTTCCTGTTACTGGGAATAAGAAAGAGAGATTGTAAGCCTTTAAACCTGTATTCTGTTCTCCACCTCGCCAAATAAGTACAGATAACTAAAACAGCTTTCAAGAAGAGACCTCTGCAGTTCAGCAGCAGGGAATGGGTATGTATTTCCCCCGCTCAAAAAGTGATCTGTTATAATACGATACCATACCCCAGGGAAGTAAATATGGCAATAATGAATAAATGCCTGTATATATATTTGTGAAAACATGTTAAAAAATTACACTGGTATTCTTCAGCTGGTATTTGGTAAAAAAGGCTGTCTGATGGGAAAAAAAAAACCACCCATGTTTACATTAGTTCATGAAAACACAATGAACTCTTAGTTTGCTTTAAGACAGTGCACAGGGAAAAATGAGGCACATTCCACATGTCAAAACAACGTACATGTTAAATAGTTTTGCTGTAGGACATGATGGCTTGGTTTAAAACGTCAAACAAATGCTACGCCAGAAACATAATCATCAGATGTTATTTTGCTTCTGTTTAGCATATAACTTCAGCTGGGACTGGTTTACTGATGCAAAAGTTTGATAATTTCTCCCTAATTTTACACTCAAATGATGCTGTGATGAATTTATATCAAAGTTTAGCTCATTCATAAAGACTGATAAGACATCCATATTAAAAAGTCATGTAATCAAATATTCTCAAGAGGTAATATATCTTTTGAGGTATTATTTATGGAAATAATAAAAATATTTCTTTTACAGGGCATGAAACAATCATTGTGTCCTATTCTGGAGAAAACTACGAGTCCAATGGGACTGCCTGCAACACTAAGGTACAGATGTAAAGGTTTGCAGGCAGAGGTACCTAGTGTGGGAAAACAAACCTTTGTCCCAGTAAAATGGCAAGGACCCAGATGTGTTATTTCTATTTTGTATATTCCATTAAGTTTCCAAACTGTTTTCAAGACTGTCTTTTTAGACTGAAATCTATTTAAATTCAAATTCTCAGCAGCTTTAAAATAAATATGGAATTCTGAAAACTGAGATTTATAGTGTATGTCATAAATTCAGATGATTTCATACTAAATAATAGCCTAATGAGACTAATACTTCAAGCCTGAAAAGAGCCTCTGCAGTTCTTCAACAATGCTGATAAGATGGAAGTGATGTGAAAAACTTTTTAGCTAGATGGCAATGAAATAAACAGCAACATAAGATGTAAGAAACAAATAATCTGCATTATTTCATATTTCACACAATCAAAATAAAATCTCTTACTACACAGATGCACACTAATCCTTCACAATGTATTTTTTACATTTCAGTTGCAGAACTGAACATAAAAATATTAAATAATTCTGATACGATATAGACCAGATAATACTGAATTTATGTTTAATATATAAAGAGATGGTTTTTGCGACTGAAAAGCACATATAGCTCAAACAGTCAAGGGAAAAGATGAAACTGTTCTGCACCAGAAAACATTTGCAACATTTACCTTAGAAAAGTAAATGAGAAATATCTTTAAACATTTAAATTTTAATTTGCCAGAATACGCTATATTTGACATACAGCAAATGCACAGTATATAGCTTAAAAATACTGTGAAGATATTATGCTAATACCGTGCAATGTATTCTCTATTCTGTACATGGAATACTTTCTTTTTTTTTTTTCTGTTTTAAAATTCTACCTAACTTACAAAAGATCGAAGAATATAAGTAAAAATTCCTACCAACTTCCAAAGGCCTAGGACTGGATCCTACATTAATATAAGTCCGAGCAGTGGAATAACAATCTGCATAGCAGGCACACATACATGCATATTTATTTATACAGTGGGATCTATATATGTATGTGTGCATGCATTAGATCATTAGATATATTGGAAGTAAACAAAAAAGCAATGCTAAAAGATCTTAACAGAGACTAACCACAATATCATTCAGTTAATTTTTATGACTCACTGCATACTCACTGAGCACAGCGTTGAGATTCGTATAAACAGAAAAACTGTGCCCATGTAACATGTTATTTTCTGTAGACTGATGCATTTTACTTGAATTCAAAGCACATTTTCCCCACTAGAAAGCATTATTAACAAACCAATAAAGGGAAACAAAGCATATAGTAAAACACATCAGTTTTAAAAATCAGTGTCAATAGTCTTTTAATAAATCCCATCCCAATTAATGAAGACATTGAAATAATGCTGAAGTAATCATACTGTACAGAGCACATATTTTTCTGAGGCAAAAAGAACTGATTTTAGCACACAAGCAATGAAGCTATCTACTGTTTAACCCTTCAAATTTAGTAGCATAAAAATAAAAGTAATCTCTCAGCTATGAACAGAAAACATTACTACAGTTATTTCCTTAAGTTTCTGTAATACATAAGACACAAGTGACTGATCACACACAAACAATAAAACAGGGCAAGAGATTAATGATATCATGGGGATGAATGGTATTTGTGCCACCTAAGAGAGCTCGACATGGCAATGACTTCTGAAATCATTACAAAGTGCTTCCAGATGAAAATTCCAGTGCCCTTTTTTCCCCCAACAAACAGTTCTTTTGAACAGAGGGGTGATGTAGGTGACAGCAGTAAACTTTTCATGATACCTTGTGATAAACTATAAATCCTCGAAATCCTTTCCATCCTGCTTCCTATGATGTCATGCAGCGTGTGAAATCCAGAGTTAAACAGTGCACCTCATGTTTTGGATAACCAAAGATTACTTGATTTGTGATATCAACATCAAAAACTGATTACTAAGGTCCCTTCCAACTCAAGATATTCTATGATCTATGATTTATTTTATCAAATCCAACTGTTAACAGTATGTTTCTACTACCGTAATAAGATCGTTTATACTAAGCATTTTGAACCTTACAACCTAATAAATTATGATTTAGTATTAAACAAGCGAGTTTGTTTTTCCGCATTGCTTCCGCGCCGACTTCAGCTTTCCTTTGGACAATTATGTTACTTCCAGGAGCGAAATGGGAAAAGACTGCCCTTTCCTCTGGTTGGAGCGGAGCCGTTCCAGGGGTTTAATGGTCTCTGGGGGCATCTACTGGAAATGCGGGAAACTGCAGGCAGGACGTGCGGAGCTCGGCGCCGGCAGCGCGGCAGAACAAAGGGCCCCCCGGCCGTGCCCCCGCACAGGGCACCGCGACACGGCCACGCTCGTCCTGCCCGCACAGCCGCCGGCGAGCGAGCAAAGGAGTCGGACCAGGACGAGCAGACGGCTTTGCGATGTTAAGCGTGTTTGATTTTAAAACCGAACCGTGATGTGAATGTAAACGCGAAGTCCTCTTCCCCTTTCGCGTGATCGCGTGGGCACGCCAGGAGAAAGAGATTTCGGATGGATTTTTTTTTAAAGCAAACTAATTTCTTAACGAATTCGGGAGCATATCTCTGTATTTATGGTTGAAACAAAGCTACCGATTAATCTGGGTTTAATTCAAACCAGAGCTGGTTTTTTTTTTTTGTTTGTTTGTTTGGTTTGGTTTGGTTTGGGTTTTTTGAATCCATGAAATTCAACAGATGAGAACCACAACGCTTATCATAGACCCAGCCGAGACTGAGAATCTTCTGCCTGGACAGTCAGCTCTGTCACTGCTGAAACCCTGTGATGTTGCTACATGTTTATTTACACAGGCCGGGGAACACAATGAAATGAGGTCCAAGTGGATCTGGTGACGTGTCACGCACTTGTCCTACGTCAGCAGTTTTTGTGATGTGATATTCTGCCATAAGGTGCTGAAAAATTCGGTGAGCTTCTGTCTCTGTGTCATGGGCGGGTTGCGTGTCACAAGAATTTTTAGCACCAAATGAACAACCACCAAAAGTTAAAGTTGCCATTTTAGTGGCACCATGGTATAGGTGATGGTTTTCAAGTGGTGTAATATCACACGGGTGGAAGGAGCTACTTACCGAACGCGGACCTGGGAGCTGCTGTTGTTAACACTCTACTTTAAGAGTACCTGGATATTGCTACAGGCATTTTAATTTTTTCCTTAAACTACAGAGCTACTCTTATGTAATTTTCTTATATGGATTTCTTTTTATTATTATCATTGCTATTATAAAGTGATCTAGAGTCATGCTGAGGAATCACAGGAACCTGACTCTAATTTACTTTTACCAGTGCAAAATAAATAGTAACCCTCAAGTGAGGCTCATGAAATTACACTGTTCCAGTCCCAAGGACCTTCCTATGTTAAGGTATTATACTTTTATGAGACTCTTATGCAATGCTGGGAGATCAGGACAGCACCATACAACATTCCCTTTACCTTAAAATCCTGCACAGTAAGGCTATTTGCATTCTACCCTTTACATTGAAAGAGGGAAAAGAAAAAAAAAAAAGAAATTAGGAGGCCAAGAGGCAGGTACTGGTGCTAGAAATAATCAAAATAGTCAGTATAGCATAACAGAATCATTTATCATGAGCTTCATTCTCCATGCCTCCTGTCTGGTGTAGCCAATTACAGGCATGCAAAATAAGTCCAAAAATCTACTATTTTCAGATGGTAGATTTATAGATATATATTTAATATCAGGTTTCAGATATTAAGATTTCGTAGGATTTAATTAGTACTTCTGGTTAATTCCAGCTGCTGATTACAATACAACTGTACTGTAGCAATCCCATTTTGTAAAGCACAAAATGGCATGTATTAAACAACGGTAGTATATAAAATATTAAAGTGTACTTTCAGTGTAAAATAATTACTCTACCAATTATTATAATATTTTAAAACTGTATTCAAATAGGTTTCATCCACTTGGGATTTCCTTCTGCAGTTGGCAAGTCAATGACTTGATATAAATGCCTTAGATAAGCATCACAAAATTATGAAAAAATCATCAAGATATTTTTGCTTAAGTTCTTTTAAACAAATTTATTTTACTTTACCCACATTTCCTGTCTATAAATCTACAAGTAAATTAAAATTACATATAAAGTATGTGAACACTTTGCTACTTTTTGCTTAACCTATATGCAAACAAACAAACCATAAACAGGGGGCCGCCAGAATTTCCTCACTAAAAGTTGAAAAATATATGCATTAAGTAAAATCAAATATACTATACAAAACACAAAAAAAGCCAAACATGCTGTAAGAGTTCACAAATTCAGGCTTCTCTGCCTAAGAACTGAAAGAGGAATTATTATTTAATTTTAGCTGGACAGCCAAAAAACAAGAGCAGTTCAGGAACACCGTTGGTGACCCACATCTAAAATCTAGTTAAAATTTCTGCAGGGAACTGTTGAACACAGAAAGCACTTGAGCAAATACTTGGCAAATACGGAAGCTGAAGATTTGCCCACTGCTTTCAGTGCCCCAGGTCACAGTGGTGTAAACCATGTCCTCACACTGCTGAGGGCTACACTGCCGTGTCTGCGGGCTGCAATCCACCAGAAGCAGGGCCACAGCTCACTGAAAAATATACCTGAGTCATGTGAGTGTCTCAGCTCTGGGGGAAAATTTATCTGCAGAAGCACTTTGGGAAGTCAAGCCCTCAGATGGTCAAGGCACTCAGCACATTTTCACCACGTACTGCTACTGACACAAGGCTGTTGAGCTGCATCAGGGCGCAGCCTCTTCAATCCCAGTTTAAAGACCGTCCGTTTAAATACTTTTCTTTTAATGAAATATTTACTGGATGGTAATATGTTAAATTGTAGACTATAGTAATGTCATTAAAAAAAGATATGACAGTACAGTAAATGCCATTAAGTAGTAATAGACTGTTAGCTTACACTTTAGAATTTTTTACTGCTAAGGCTGAGAATTAAATTATATTGGGATGGGGTGCATGCTTTTTAATTTCCTATTTAAATTACAAATATAAAATATTGCATGAAAATTTGTACACATCATGAGAGGGGAGAAACATCACTTGAAACAGACTTTTGTAACAACTCAGATTTTTTAAATAGGAAAAGCTTTATAGAGCTATGTATCCACAACTATTATTAGAAGGACGAAAACAAAGTGTATATTAAAAGGAGGTACTTTATACCATATATACAGGTACAGTAACTTTCAGCATAAGCAATGTAGTATTTTTCATCTACTGCCTCACAGTCACTGACTGTTGTCAAACCACACTTTAACCTAAATCATGCAATCAAAGGGGGATGCATAACCTGTCAGTAGGAGCCCGCAAAGAACACATATATTGAACTCGCTTCCTTTTGTTCAAAGCTACATAAAATGAAAAATTAATCAATTATAAACATCAAAGGATGACACAGAAAAAAGTATTTTCAAATGGATGTAAGTACTGTAACAATTAAGAATCCTCATTAACCCAGAAAATGGAAATATAAATTTAGCGGTGAACTTTTGGAACATTCTGTCCCTAAACATAAATGCAAAGAAAATACTGAAAATAAAGATGAAAGTGCTACCCTTATAAAAATGTTCATCATACAAAAGCACACACACCTGTGATTATTTCAAGCATAATCGGAAAAAACCCCATTATCTTCATTAATATTTCTGCTTTTCTTTCTAAATTAATAATGTTCCTTAAGAAAAAGTAATTCCAAGCATATTTTATGGACTATCATTTATCAAAATGAAGTATTTTCAACTTTCCTCTTTTATTTCAGAGCTGACCTAGTGGGCTGAGAGCTAGAAACGTGAATTTGGAACCCTTTCTGTTTGACTTGCACAATATAAAAGAAGTTGTTAAATTTTTCTGCAAGTTTCTTTCCCAGTGTGCAAAACAGATAATCATAATTATTTACTTTCTGTATCTTCTCAAGCTGATGTTACGAATTATCATAAAACCCTATACAAGGCTATGCATTATTACAGCATTGCTGTGAACAATTCCCACAGTATTTTTGCTTTTGTTTAGGATATCTCTCATCCAAGTCCCCAGCTGAACTTACTCAGGAGTCTAAGGATAAACAGACCACATGGAGATTAAGAGGAAAGGAAAAGCGAGGATTTTACACAATGCAGAAGGCAGAATAATTTTCACTGTGAAAATTATTAGGAAGTCTTGATTGTACTAAGGAAGATTAGACCGTCTTTATTTCAGACTCTTTTTGTGTGTTAGAGATGCTTCACCTTTATGGAGTGTTTTAAAAATAGAAGTCAGTTGTGTATTGCTGGTATATTATCTTCAGTACTAAATATTGTTGAACTATTGAGAAATGAAAGCACTAGAAAACCATAAGACCAAACTTAGTAAAAACAACAAGTTACATAAAAAAAGAAAAACTTCAGCTGGCTGTGTTCTTCTTTATTAAAGTATGTAATGTATTTTATCTTTGCAAGAGTTTGATGAGTTTTTGCAAGTAAAATTCTGTTTCCTCTATACTTGCTAATAGTCATGAGAATCTGTAGTTTGCACCTTCCCATTAAAAATGTATTGTATTTTTTGAAATTATTCACCCCGCCTTTTATCCAGATCATGTCTTTGAAAGGAGGAAGTAGATAATAAATGGAATAATTCATGATTTCCCATTAAATATGAAACTTTCTTTTGCAGAGTTTAGAAAATGAAGTTCTACATAATGTACAGAAGTTGATTAGAACTTTTTTTAACCTTTTCAAGAAAAACCTTTCACATTACACAAATGCACAGAGAAGTTTCTCTAGGAAAGGCGAATCATTTGCTTCCTACACAGTTCTGTTCTTTAGATCACTGCCTAATTACAGTAAATAATATGCTTATCAGGCCCAAAATTTACAGAGATCATTCATCTGACCAAAAAGGATGTGTGCCTCTAAGTGCTAAAATCTCTTTTTGAAAGTTGTTTAATAAACATTGAATCCTGGTCATGGCAAGCAAGATTGTTAGGAATTATTCAGACAGAAAAAAATACATATTTAAATAATATTGTGAAAGAAATTTAAAATTTATCATCTAGCTCACTAAGTGACTTGTGCCATCTCCCTTTCCACAACCAGCAGGGAGTTTGGGATAGAGTGCCTTAATTTAAAATTTCTTTTACTATGAAAGGATACATTTCTTTTATTCTGATTTACTCTTTTCCATAGTTTTTAGTATCTAAAAGTGAAGAAATATCCCCATACAATGTAAATGAGTTGACATATCATTCCACCAGTTCTCAACCAGAGTAATATGAACAGAGAGGGTCATAAGGTGCTTACAGGTCCTATCCAAAGGTTGACAGTAGGAAGAAGAGCAAAGTCTTGCTAAGACCTGAACATGAAAGGGAAGGAAGTTTATTTCTTTCTCTGTTTGCTGCTACATCCTTCTTTAGCTGCCTTGAGCTCTCCTCTCTCCCTCTGTCTTCATAGTGTTATACACAGAAGAAATGGAAGCAGCTCAGATCAGTGCATCACTAGAACCAATTACTGTGCAACTGAGAACTGCACCTACACATTATCTGTCTGTGCCTGAAATTGCCTTTTGCAAGCTTTTTAGCAATAGCAGCTGCCCCTCTTCCTTCCTTGCCTTAATTCCATACCAACAAGATATTTTTCCTAACTCTTATTCTTGGCAGAGCCCCTTCCCCATCCCTCGAGAGCCTCACTTAATAACACAGGAATGGTCAGATCCACCTTACAACACAAAAGTCCCAAGCCTAAACTAAGCATGTTCAAATTGGGAAGCACCAGTAAAGATTTCAGGTTGGGAAAAAGAAAACATGGCAATATGATGTCAATGAAAAAAGGTCCCAATCGATTTTTTTGAATAAAAGACTTCACAGATCACCTAAGAAGTCACCTCACTAATTTATCTGATAGGGGTGATGGCTACTAAAAAGTATGGATTTATCCAATCCACAATCAGCTTATTTGGGTTCTGCTTCCTTAAAGAACTGGTCTGTCAATGCAAAAGACTAGAATATGAACAAATAGAGAAGCAAATAAATCTGAGTACTGAAACTCTCATGATTTAAATACCTTATAAACACAGGACAACATCAGAAGAAGCCCAGTCTAATAGTAAGGCTTACTAGTCCATCATGGCTATGATGAAAATACAGAATAAAACACCCTTCAGTCTAGGTCTTCTCCTCTCCAAACCCCATTCCTCTCCTTCAGTGGACTCTACAGAGCGTTCTGGCCTCTAAACAGCTGAGGAACTTTCTCCCTCTTTAGCCTTGGAGGACATATGCAGAGGTCAACTGTGTAAGGATGTAGGAATTAAATCATTTATTTCCATGAACTTATCTAACACTTAATCCCTCAAAGATTTCCCCACATACTGACACTCAAAGCAGAAGAAACTTGGGCGGTGGGGAGGGTACTAAATAATTTGCCCCTTTTAATCCTCTGACTGGGAAATGAAAACATAATCTTTCATCAGATGGCACCAAGACAAGATTTAAAATGGTTGCCAGGTCACTTCTGGACTGGACAGCTTCCTGCAGAACTGCTGCCTCAAGAATTAGAGAACACAACTCTAAGACTTCTACCCCATCCTTTTTAAAGCTTTCAAAATTCTATAGTTCTCCAGTGTTGGATTCAGCGGTAAATGTACACGTCTACATCTGAGCTGGTCACCCTGAACTCTCTCTATAAGCAATGGAGAAAAATAGGTGCTTCAAAAGTTACATTTACCTTATTCTAAAGCAGTTTTCTGAATCCTAAAAGATGGAGCTCCACTAATTGCATTACTTCATCTTAATTATCTCCATTTATAATATAGGGTGATTAACCTAGTCCTCTGGATCAGTTAAACTTAGGTGAAAATCCCTTTGCTCTTCTGCAGGGAGGGACAAAAAGTTTATGAAAGCAAGGCATTGCTATTATATTCATCAATCATCACTGCTAGAGCAAAAATGTCATGTTCCATTTAGCACTATACAATTTGGAAAGTAGTTTAATGATCGACATTCCCGTATTAGCAGAGATGGCCGACAGCTGCTCTGGGGGTCACAGCCCACTTGCCTTTTTCTGTTCCAGCTAATCTTGAAGTGGACCAGCCACTGGACAATTCTAAGCAGGACAACTCACTACATCTCAAAAACATCTGAGAGAATGAGTGTAAGATAATCTTGTCTCCTGCCCGAAAAACGTCATCTCGGAGCGTGTCTTTACTGACACAAATTTACCAAGGCAAGTTTCCATAACACACCAATCCACAACTCACGAGACAGAAAACACAAATACAAATTTTCTGCATATCTAGGTCAGTCTTTACTGTCTCTGTAATAATAAATCAGATGCCATCTGACTACCAGAGTTTTGAGGACAGTACAACTCAATCATCCAATTCAAACGTATTGAGAATACACCTAGTAACATCACTAATGCAATATGTTTTTGTTACTGCTAAGCAAAGCTGTTCCTCTCATTAAATAGATTTCAAAGTCTCTCTTTCTAGTCTTTAATTCTTTTTTAATGATACGGTCATCTTTGGACAATTTTCATTTGTATGAAGAAAAGAGAACTGTTACTTGATCTTTCTGACCCTGACAAAAAGATCAGGAAGCAGCAACGACAACATCAAATTCTGGCCCATTCTAGGCTCCAAACTCATTTGAAGATTGAACTCTGGAATCAATCTCTTGATGAAAAATGCTTTACTTCACAGTTCACTTTTTGACTTTTTGACTCTTAGTTCGGTCATAAGGAATATTTTTAATTTTTACTGCAATCCGATTTTGAGCCAAGGTGAGTCAAGACTAAGAACAGAAGGTATCAGGGAGAGCACACTAAAGGCCAGTGGAGTCAGCCAACCTCCTCAGAAGCTTACAGAAGCCCAGTTCTGTGGCAAGAAAGCACTCACATTCTGCATTAGCAAGAAACTTTACTTTTTTTCCATTTCCACCTTCTTGCACCACATTCGCTTCTTGTTTCAAGTTAAGCTCTTTGAGAAGGAAGTAAAGTAAAATCAATGAAAAAGCAAAGTAATATCCTGTTTTAATATCATTAAAGTAATATCTTTCTTAAGCACTATTTTTTTTCTCCCACTTCTGTCATATCAACCTGAGATAAAAAAATTATTACAAACAAAAAAACCCTGAAAAACAACTCCACATTTTTCCACAGGAAAAAAAAAAAAAGAGGTTATATCGTGAGCACACTTAATGGAATTCTTCTCTTTTGATGAAGTTTGGAACAAATACTGTACAATACAAGAATAACTGCAACCTTTTTTCCCTTTAACTATGAAGAAACTAGTTTATCTTCATTTTAAAGAATATTATGAAGGGTACAATTTTTAGGGAAGGGCTTTAAAGAATGTGGCTTGTTTCCATAAACGTGATACTACCCAGACATTCCTTAACTTAGAAGATAATAAATTTGTTTTCTGCCTAACATACATATAAAAAAAAGGGTGTATAATATTAAGCAGGAGTATGGTTCCAAGAACTTGTCTTGACAAAATAATCACTGACATATTAAGTTAACAAAAGTATAGGTGGCAAAAGAAGAAAATCCAGTCCTTTTGTAAAGAAGTGCAATAATCTACTTCTGGAATGGACACAATAAAAAAAAAAACCCTACACAGCATATCATAAGCCATCTCTCATAATTTTTAAAATGAAAACATCCATTGTCTGCTGAGACATACATACTAGACTTTACACTGATTTCAGTAAGATCATTTACACATATGGCATTCCCTTATTCTATAAATTGGTTTTAAATTGCAGTTAATGTGTTTAGTTTCTTCTAACTAAATTAGCATAGTACTAATATAACTGTGTAGTTAGTTTGTTACTGTTTGTTTGCTCTCAAATGATTTCATCAGGTTTATGGAAGAGCATTAGTAAATTATATATATAGAGAGAGAACTTTTGTAACTGCTGTCCTATTATCAAAAGCTAAACTTTCAAGAAGAATTAAATATACAGAACATGAACATAACCTTTTAGAAGAGGTACTTTAAAAATCTCCATAGAAATAAACCAGAATACATATGATATTTCAGTTTAATCTTCTAAGAGGCTTTGATAACTTTGATAACTTTGAAAAACAGCATATTACAAAACTGTAAGGGAACATCCCACTTTGTGTAGGCATTGCAGAACAGATGATAAAATTCTCACTGCACTGTGGATGTCCTTCCTGGTTTCCTCTTCCACGACCTCCAGACTCAGGGTTTGGATATAAAAAGAAAAACCATATAGGACCTTTTGTGTTGGTTTTTTTGTTCATTTGGGTTTTTTAATGGCAGTAAGAGGCTGACCTGATCAAATCAGAGCTGCAAAATGCACTTTGAAGCCCCAAGGCCTTCCTAAACCAGCAGTGACTTCCTGTGTAATCACCACAGAGGGAACACTCCTGTCCCTTGCACGGTGTGTAGAAGCCCACTGGGGTTGAAGACTGAGACAGCTCCCTGGGAAGGCAAGTCAGCCTGAGACAATTGCTGCAGTGTACTGAGCAGAGTAGCCCTGCAGAGCTGGTGTGGGACTAGGGTGACAATGAGTGTACTCAGTTCTCTGCTTGCTCCTTGAGGTCTGACACTTCTTCCCTCCTCACAGAGCAACTACACCTTTAATTCAGGGGCCGGGACCTCTGTCAACAAAGTATTTGCTCAGGAAGGAGCTGTTCCTTACAGAACTGAGTAGTCACCTGAGCAATCTTTGTTTTCTCCCCCTTAAGCAGGGAGTATTTACACCAGCTCTGACACCCAGCACCATTAGCATGACTGATCAAAGGTAACTGTCCCAAATCCATCACCTGCCCTGCCAGAGCAGCAATGCAGCACTTCCCACTGCCTCACCTTATGCACTTCCCTGACACTGTGGGGCTGCTCTCTCCCACAGACTGTGACCGTGAGAACAGTCTCTCCTACAGCAACTAAGGAACAAACTGAACTTTGCACACACTAGGATGATGTATTGACAAGTTCCTGCCCAACCCCATCATTGAACTAGTCTTTAGGCTACCATCTTTGAACCTAGTCTGAGCTCAAAAATAAAAGAAGTGGAGTACGAGTTTGCTGTCCATCAAACCAGATACATTACAATCTTTGTACTCACTGTCAGAACACTTATTAGCTTCATCATGTTGACATTGTAAAAAGAAAAGTGAATTGGACATGTATCCCAAAAGAAGGAAAAAGTGTCACATGTTATGATTTTGGGACACCGCTGAAGTTATTACCTCTAAACTCAAATTTGGTAATTTTCTAGATTTTAATTTGAAAGTTCCTAGGAAAGGCTTGCAGGCACATTCCTAGGCTAGGAAGTAGAAAAGAAGCATGTTTTGCAAGAAACTAGCTGGTCGAATTTCTGTCTGATTGATAGAAAGTTTTTATGCAGCAAGGGTGATCTTGCAATATTAATTGTTAAGGTGCCTAGAGCCCTTGTATATGCATCCTTTTATTATTTAAATATTGGAATAAATAAATCAGCTCACTTAAGCAACCAGCAATCCAGATTTGTTAGAATTCTTTCATTAATTTTGATGGTGCTGAACCCCAGATCTGTTAAAAGACTGCAGAAGAATAAGTCAGTCACGGTCTCTCGTAACTTCTAAATGTAAATACCTCAGCTGTAAGAAATCAAAAGTTATCTAGATTTCTTTCATTCACTGGTTTTTTAAATAACTAATGGGGTATTAAATTCTTCACCACAGAAGTCAGCACTTGGGCTTGGCTAAATAGTAGTTCAAAATTACAAGAACGTGTATGTTGCTATACTCAGCTTCCACCCCAAAGGAGATATTTCACAAAGGCTCAGAAAAAAAGTAGAAGACAAAACAAAAAGGCAGCACAAGTTTAAATATAATTACTGACATAATCTTAACAATAATGTTACAAATGTGATATAATTGGTAAATACCCAAATTAGTAAACCCAAGGAGATATTTAAACGCTTTGATATATTTAACATCAGGAGAAATGAACCATCATTATTTAATACCAACTTCAATTTTTTAAATGCCAAGTTCAACTAAAAAGGGTAGGGCCCAGGGAACTTTAAATTTAAATGATTATGATGACTAGAAACAAAGGAAACAATAAACTTATGGATGTTAAAATGCCTCGAAAAAGCCAACTTACGCTGCAGCTTCTTGTTTTGACAACCCTTTGATATTCTTCGCCAAATAATCATCTATGCCATCTTTGTCTTTGATCAAATGAATCCTAAATTTAAAGGAAAAAAATTAAAAGAAACACTGTAAGGTGCTAACATAGACTCCTGCAGCATGTATAATATATTATCATTGCCAAGTAGAGCTAAATACTGAAATATTGACAAAGTAATATATCAGACATTCTATAAACACATACAAATATCTTTTTAATTTTTTGGTCTGTAGCTATTTCAAATCTTTATTTCTAAAAGAAAACAGAGATGGTATTAGCTTTAAAGGATCTGGTTATCTGATATTTCAGTCTGAACTAGAAGAAACTGTGTATTAGCTAAATCAATAAAAATTGATTAAGCTATCCATATTTAAACTGCTTCCTAAAACCAGAAGCATTACATTTTTGCATTATCAGTATGGACCAGGGTGGTCCAATCTATTTCATATTTAACTTTTTCAAAATGAAAAAAAAAAAAGAAAACAAATCAACAAAAAAATTCCCAAATCCAATTCAAAATGTTTTCCTTGGTGCAATGCAATCTTTTAATACTGCTCTTGACTTTCCACAGTTTGAGCAGCATATTGCAAAAGGTGGTCCACTAAGGGGGTGATCCAAAAGGCATTAAAATAAAGAGCAAATTTCAGGATGCATGGATCTAATTTGAATATTTGAACTGTGCATCGTTTCCCCTTTCACTTCAGCCATCATCACTTTGCATCTCCACTCAGACACACAAGAGATGCCTTCAAAGGATAATATGCACTTACTGACCATAAAGTGTATTTAAATAGAATCAGAAATCCTGACTGTAGAGGATATTATATTTATAAAAGCAATGTGAATTTATTTTTATTCTTCTGTAAAAGAGCATGAAGATTGTCTGGTTAATCACTCAGAGATAAAAGAAATTCAACATTAGTGTTCCACATAAATCTATTACTTTCCTCTTTCCTTGTCTGTATTTACACTGCTGTCTTTCATTACAGTGATGAGAGTAAATTCTTTTCATAATGTTAGCTAATATAAGCATCACACTTCTTATTGCTCTGAGAATACCAAAGACACCTCATGAAGTTCATTTAAATGAAAACAAAATAGCTAAGCAAAGCAGAGATATTTTGACATATCTGTATTTAAAACAATGTAACAGTGAAAACTTCTGTCACAAACAGTTCATTTAAATCCGTTCCAGAATTTGCTACTGCTGAGTGGCACCAGCAGAAGCTTGTGCTTCCAGGCTGCACGTAACACAGTCCAGATGAGCTCTGCTCATCTTGCTACATGTACACCTTAGGGATATTGCCATAAAAATTCAGTTATCATCAATACCAAAAACATAAGCAGTATCAAAATTTTAACACCAAAATAGTCACAGTTTAGAGAGATATGTAATGTTGTTTGGGTCATGAAGATAGGGTAATTATTGTTTATTTTAAACGGATGTAAAATATATTTCAAGATACTATAAGTTTATATGAGGTAACTGGAAAATTGAAAACCAGTATTTCTGGGCAAATAAATATGAAATATCAACACAATAAAAGCCCTGGGTGACCTTTGTACTTTAAGGTTGCAAAAATGAGATTTCTTCACATCAGTAGCATGGGAGAGAACACATCAGATATTTGGTGGGGTGGAAGTCCAAACCCCCAAACTGAAACAGTCAACTACAAGAGGCAATTTCTAAGCATCACCATCACCTTGGTGCAAATTTATCTGCACCACAGTTAAAAACCACCTCAAACTGGAACAAAGGAAAGCCTGGTGCCTTGTCATTGTCTTCACAAAGGTATTTTAACTAAAAAAATTCATGGGAAAAGCCCTCAGAAGCATATACAATTTAAAATGTCACCTGCCTTATAGCCAAGGTATAAATTTCTGACTTCTTATTGGTTACGCCCTCAAGCTGAAAGACAACTACAGCCAAGGGGAAAAAAAAACATAAGCAAAAACTTGCAACCTAATTACTGTTTACATCAGTTCTGCAAGAACCTGTTTTGGATTGATGCAACTACAAACACGGTCACCCATCATAAAGAATTGAACTTACTGAAAATAATAAATACTTATCTCATCTTGGCTGTTATTATCAGTGATGTTAATGTAACAATAACACAGAAAAGGCAGGCAGATGATACATAGGGAAAAACACACTAGAAAATTCCATCATTATTTAAAATGGCTTGTTATATGTAATGAGAATTAAAACCAATACAATTAATTTATGTGAAGAATTCAGACTGTGAATTGGAATGGACATTGTTTTTTCACAGAGAATTGAGGTGAGGATACCACTGGCTAAAAGGCATTCTTTCTTTTCTTCCTCAGGTTGTCACTTGGCTTTTTCCGAGCTGTTTTAGCCTTAGTTCTCCAGTGTTTCCATAATGACTCACTATATTTCATAAATAGTGCATTTAAAAAGTCCACTTCACCTGTAAATTTGCTTCTATTTAATTTTAAATCACTCACTTATAAAGACAAATATATTTTAATCCAGTGGGCACCTATCCCAGAATTAACATTTTCACCATGTCTTCCTATAACTGTTTCTGTTATCAGTCTCCACAGAAAAAAAATAGATACTGGTGTTTTTTCTAAAATTAAATTTAATGATAAATACATCTGGTTTTTAATCAAATAACGGAACGGAGTCGCATAAAGGACCAAACTAATTCTCACACAATTTTCTATCCCCACTGCCTATGCTGTTAACTCAGACTCCAGCTTCCTCAAAATCTCTTACAAAACAAACTTACAGAGCTTGTCTTGTTCTCATCACTAGGTACCTACAGCATGGTCTAGGCCATTACAGAATCAGACATTCCTTTTATGCAAACAGGCACAACCTCAGTAGGATTCCCGCAGAAGGATCTCCTTGAACAAGCCTCCTGCCTCCCTCTGGAATGAGTTCTCCAGCACTGCAGTTACTGGAAAAAGTGATGGCTGTAGAACACAGCTCCAGCCATAAAAGATTTAAAAAAAAATAAACACTAAGACATGTCCTTTATCAATGAGTGAGAGGACACGTCTCAGTTTGAGCCCCTCGGAAAGACTGGGCACAAGGATAGGATGTTTATGGATCCTTACTGCTTTTAGACATGGACATGCAGCTGCTTAACTCTGAGATGTCCCAGAACTTTTATCCAAAGGCTAAGGGGAATGCTAGGATCAGGGAAAAAAAAAAAAAGGAAAAAAAAAAGAGGAAGAAGAAAATAACCATAATTCTTTCTGAAATGGAGGCAATTCCAGGAAAAAGAGCAGAGGAGAAACTGAGAGACCAGTACTCACTGAGGGGGACAAAAAAGGGGAAATGAGTGCAATGGAACAGGAAGACACACAGGAATGTGCAAGAAGAAGATGGACTGTATTATGCCACTGCTGCTAATTCTCTCAGCTATTAAGCACAGTATAACGTTTTTCAAGCCAGCCTTATTAATTATATTTTGAGAGTTGCAAAACTGTACACGAATGAAACAAAAGAATCTTGGGGTTTTTCATTGAAATAAGTACATTTTTAATGACCTACATTTGTATCAGTGCTAAATGAAAATAACTTTCTGTGGCTTTTAAAGGGCTTTTGAAGAATTAGGACGAAATACCTACCTTAAACAGAACACGTTTTTTATTTTTATATTTTATTTTTTTTTTAATTCTGAAACTTTCCTAAGAGAGAATTTCCTTGCCTCTGATTTTTGTAGTTTTAAATATTGCAGAAAAGCAAACAGCATTCGTCACCTCGGCACAGCTGATTGAAGCTATTCACAGTGAAAATGCTGCTTTGAAAGAAAAGAGGTACATACCTTGCAAAGTCTAATGGGGGGCAAACAGGCTGCTTTACAAACCGGGGATGCTCCCCTGGGCTTTGTAGGATCGCTTGAGGCAACACATTCATTTTAACTGAAACAAACAAACAAAACCAACATTAGTTGAAACAACGTCTTCAAGGCAGACAAGCAATGCCGTTTCTTATCCTTCTCGTGCTGCTTCCCAGTCCACTGTTTTATTTCCAGTGGACTACATGTCAAACACACCTCCAGTTCCACACAAATCTCCTCAGCGTTGCTTCAGTAGGACATAACACATAGGAATGGTCATGATCTAACTTTCAATGGTTTTCTCTCCTTCATTGAGGTGCTTTTGATTTGCACAGGGACAGCTGATTCAGGAACCATACTTGCATGGGATTCCCTGTGCTTCCTCAAGCTATCTAGGTCCAAGTATTAACAATATATTAGATTAATACACAAGGTGAACAAATGATGGAACATACAGTGTACAGTGCAACGACAGGCACTGTATTAATGTTCAAAATACTACATAATCATAAGAGTAACAATCTTTTGAAGAAAGAATGTAAGCAATGCTATACTTACAACACAGGATTTTACTTAAAACAAAAGCCAAAAACCCCACAGTTATGTAGAATCGTCTAGCTTGTCATCTTGAAGTACATAAATGCTAATAGGACTTTTTTGTCATATGGAGCTACTGTGTTTTTTCCCCAAGTATTCAGTCTACACTTCCTACCATTAAAGTTTCAGCTGCCAGTTCCTTCATTTTGCATGTCTGTGATCTGAGGACGTTAGCAGCAGGAGCACCCTTACTTTTAAATTTGGTTTAATGTAGGTATTGCATGCCCTGCTGGTAGGCCTGAAGGCACAAACTTTTAATAGGGATGGAAAAACAGAATATAATAAGAAGGGGGGGAAAAAATTTAACTATTTGCTACATTTAGTGAAACAAAACTTATTTTACGGGAAATAGTTATTCGATATGAATCAATTTGTTACTGAATGATCAGCATCAGACTAGCAGATATTTTATATTAGCCTTTCTGGGATCAAAAGCCATTTCACTGATGCAGTATTTTTCTGCAGTTATAATGAAGTAATTTTTTTAATTGTGTTACTTAGAATTGAATAACAAAGACAATTATAGGTTGAAAAGATGACAGGATAGGATATTTCTCTTAAGTCATTCTTTTTGGACCTAGTATAATGATAACATTTGTTACAGAAAGAATATTATTTATAAATAATCTAATCTGCAATCAGAGACAGAATATTTTACAGAAGTGCATAATGGAAAATAAAAAAATCAATAGAATAAAAACATATGGGTCATTCATCACTAAAAAAGATTACACTTCTTATAGAAAATGACAGGTTTGTGTACAGGAACTATATAGAAAGGAAAACCCCTTTTTGGGAAGATGCTATTCAGTGAGAAATAGTAATTAAACTTTGGAACAACAATAATGAAGCCCAGAGAAGATGCAAAGCTTTTTTACAAGCCTCTTTGTTTTGAGGTATTAAGTGAGAAAAAGAAAACATACATGCCTTAATGGCAGCTGATGAACCCAGCAAGTCAGGGGGGCTGGCTGGCTGCAGCCATGGGGCAGGAAAGGCAGGGGGAAGCAGCTGAGAGGAGACCCCGGTAGAGCCACTGTAACCATGAAAAGCTATTAATGGGGAGCTGTACTTTGTGGCCTGTCACAGGCTCCAGATTGCACCCCCAGGGCACCTGGCTGGAGCAGACAACATCTCCTTGCTGGCTCACGCGCTCCAGGTTCCCACCCCACGGAAATCAAGTCTCTGGGAAAACGGACTGTCTAGCACACAGGTCTCACACGAACATGAAGCACATATGCAGACATTTTACTTAGTCACATTACTGCCTCACGAGGATGAAAACTACTGCCCTGACTCCTATTTCAAACTCAAAGCTTGGGAAAGAAAAAAAACACCCTGCGCAATAACAACGCCAATTTAACTCTTACTTTAGAGGTGGGAGGTTGCTTTCAGAGTGATATGGAGGGTGCATTTCCCTAATTTCCAAGGTAACTGTGATTCTTACAGGTAAATTACAACCACAGAGACACAAGGCAGAAGGCATCAGCAACACAATCTACAGTCATGTAGATTTTCGTCGCTGACTGCTAACCCTTTTACATCTTACTCCTTTATTATAAAGCCCAAGCCACATCTCATTTACTTAATCAAACACCCACGGAATTCACGGAAGACAAGGCAGTGCAGTTTGTTCCTGAAGAAGTGCTCTGTTTAACCACATGATGGAGGGAATCTCCCCACGGGCTGGAATCGCTCCAAGGTGTACTGAAGCTGAAGGAAAAACGCCAGCTGACTGGAGCTGTGCCTTTCCTGGCACCTTTCAGTAAACCTGTTGGACACCTCTCAGCCCTTCCCACACATTTTTTTCCGAGGCGTGCTCAGACCTGACTGGAGGCCGAAGGTTTCCCAGGGCTGGAAGCAGCCGAGGAGTGGCTACACGCAGCCG